>NW_006408629.1:4710150-4717407 GCF_000296735.1 Chrysochloris asiatica
ATATAATTCTTATTATTGAGAGTTATTTTGCTCCATAATCTTAATTTTTACGTGAATCCTTAACTGATAATGCTATGAAATGCTATACTACAATCAAGTACAGTACAAACAAAACATTTAAAAAGTATAATTATCAAAACAATCATATCTCAGATCCTGTGTACCATTATTCTAAATTAATTTCTTCCCTTCAAACTGTTGTTGTTGTTAAGTGCCTTTGAGTCAGCTCTGATCCATAGCAACCATGTATAGGGTTTTCAAGGAGCAGCTAGTGAACTTGAATCGCCGACTTTGCAGTTCAAACCAATTTTGCAGTCTAGTGCATTAATCCCCAGTGCCATACCAGGATGCCTCCCTTCAAAATTTATTCTGTACCTTATAAACCTAAACTCACTGTATAGTATTTAAAGTTTCAGAAATTAAATTTAAAGGACCACAAAACCATACTTACAGATGATACTTCTGCTAAGAACCATCACTCATCTGTCAGTGTGTTATATTGTGATGGCTTGTGTTGCTATAATGCTGAAAGTTATGAACAGATATTTCAAATACCAGCAGGTCATTCGTGGTGCACAGATTTCAGGGGCACTCCTAGATTAAGACAAGTTAGGAAGGATAGGCAAATCACTTCTGAATAGTTAGGATTGGAAAACTTATTAATACAAACAGAACATTATCTCTGTAGGGCCAGAAAATGAGCCCCACAGTGTGGAAAGCACAGAAAATATGATGGGGGAAGAGCAGACTCCTCAAAGTAGATACCATAACAACAAAGATGAAATAAATTTTTCTGGACCTTCATTAGCTGACTGAACACAACTAAAAATGAGAAGAAAAATCTGCAAGCATCTATTCATAATCATAACATGAAATGTATGAAGTATGAATCTAGGAAAATTGGAAGTCATCAAAAATAAAACAAAATGTATGAAGATCGATATCCTAGGTATTAGGGCTAGTATTGGAAATTTTGAATTGAACAATCATGGTTACTATAATGGGAATAACAAATGAAGAAGAATGGAATCCATAGTAATAAAGAGTATTTCAAGAGCTGTCATGAAGGGACTTTCGATATGATGGTGGACTAGGCTGACGCACTACAGTCTAACACACACAGACCATCAACAATACAGATATAAGACAAAATTAAACAGACACAGATGAAAATTCTGGCACCCTGAACTTCAGAAGAAAGGCTAGAGAGGTTGATGGAGTGCTTCCTGGGAGGAGAGGTTAAGCATGGATAACGAGAGAGGGAGACTGACAGGTGAACAGCTGGCTAGACGTGGCTCCACCACACAGCTTTGACAGTGGAGGGAGGCCTGGCAAAGTAGATTCGAGCTGTTAATGGAAAAGATGCAATTACTTCTTTTTCCCCATTTCCTCTGATGACCAGGAGTATGACCAGTTCCCACCCCATCCACCCCCAATGTAGACCCTGCTCTTGGGAGTTTGGAGCCATATGGTTGGGAATCATGACAGTGAACATGAAGTACAATGCTGTCTGTAATAGAATAATATCCATATGCCTACAAGGAAGACTAGTTAATACCACTATTAATCAAATTTAGGCACCAACCACTAAAGCCAGTGAAGATAAAACTGACAAATTCTACCCTGGGTAAGCAATGTATGGCTAACTACAAGGTTGGCAGTTCAAACTGACCAGCGGCTTCTTGAAAACTCTATACAGGGTCACTCTGAGTTGAAACCAACTCAACAGCACTAAATAACAGCATCATAAACTTCTTAGACTGAAAGTGACCAAACATGCAATCAAGATAATTACTGGTGATTGGAATGCAAAAGTTGAAAACAAAAAATAAGGATCATCAGTTGAAAAACATGACCTTGGTGATAGAAATGATGCCGGAGATCTCAAAGAGAATTGTTCAAGATCAACGACTCATTCACTCTCTAAATAACTTAATAGGTGACTACATACCTGCACATCACCAATGGAATACACATGAATCAAACTGACTATGTCTGTGGGAGAAGATGGTAGAGAAGCTCAATATCATCAGTTCAAAAAAGGCCATGGCTGACTATTTGCCCATATCAATTGCCCATATGCAAGTTCAGACTAAAGCAAGACAAAATGAAAACAAGCCCATGAGAGTCAAAATATGACCATGAGTTTTGTTATGTGCCACCAAGTCAGTTCCATAACAACTCATAACAACCATGACAGGGTTTCCAAAAAGTGCCTAGTGAGTTTGAACCACCAACCTTACAGTTCAAACAGACCTTGAGATCTAGTGATTATCCTACAGCACCACTTATCATTGCTGAATTTAGAGACCATCTCAAGAACAAAGTTGATGCAGTAGACATGATAAAACACCTGAAAATCTGTGGGAAGATATCAAGAACATCATACAGGAAGAAAACAAAAGATCAGTAAAAAGGCAGGAAAGAAAGAAAAGACCAAAATGGATGTCAGAAGTGGCTCTGGAACTTGCTCTTGAGCATAGGAAAGCTAAAGTGATTGGAAGAAATGAAGTAAAAGAGCTGCACAGAAATTTCAAAGGGAGAGTTGAGAGGACAAAATTAATTATTATAATGAACCTGGAGTTAGAAAACTAAAAAGGAAGAACACAATCAGCATTTCTCAAGATGGAAAATTTAAGAAACAATTCAAGCCTTGCGTTGCATGCTGAAGGGCTCTATGTGCAAAATATTGAATTAAGCAGGAAGCCTCAAAAAAATATGGAAGGAAAGATGTGTCAGTGCTCTTGAGCACATTAAAGAGATCTTGTGCAGCAAATGTGCCTATTGAAATACATCATTTGATTTCTTGGCTTCTGCTTTCATGTGTTGAGTATGGATCCAAGAAAATGAAGTCATTGACAACTCTAATCTTTTCTCCATTTGTTGTTGTTAAGTGCTGTCTTATTGGTTCAGACTCATAGTGACCCAGCCCAGTGCATTAACCCACAGCGTCACACCAGGACTCCTTTCTCCATTTATCATGATGTTATTTATTGGCCCAGTGGTGAGGATTTAGTTGTCTTTACATTGATGAGCTAACCATATTGAAGGATAACATTTACATCAGTATTTTTAATTATTTTAAGTCCTCTTCACTTTCAGTAAGCACGGTTGTATCATTTGCAAATCACAGGTTATTAATGAGTCATTCTTTAATCCTGATGCCATATTTTTCTTCATATAATCTAGTTTCTCAGATTATTTGTTCAGCATACAGACTGAGTAAGTATAGTGAAAGGATACAACCCTGGCACACATGTTTCCTGATCTTAAACCATTCAGTATCCCCTTGTTCTGTTCTAACAACTACCTCTTGGTCTATATACACAATTCTCTAGAGCACACTTAAGTGTTTTGGAATAGCCAACCTTTGCATTGTTATCCATAGCTTGACATGCTCTACAGAGTCAGAAGCTTTTGCATAGTCATTAAACCATCTTTCTGATATTCTCTACTTTCAAAATCAGTTCTCTAACATCAGTAATACTACGCCTCATTCCACTTCTTCTTCAGAATCCAGCTGAAAGTTCAGGTAGTTCTCTCTTCATGTTCTGGTACAGCCATTATTTAATTATCTTCAGCAAACTCTTACTTTTATGATATCAATAATATTGTTCAAGGTTTCCCACATTCCATTGGGTTACCTCTCTTTGGAATGGCACAAATATAGATCTTTTCCAATAAATTGACCAAGTAATTGTCTTCCAACTTTCTGGGCACAGATGAGTGAGCATCTACAGCAGGGTATCCGTTTATTAAAAGATTTCAATTTGTATTCTGTAAATTCCTGGAGCCTTAATTTTTCACCAATGCAGCTTAGAATTCTACCTTCATTACAATTGGTTCTTGTTCATATGCTTCCTCTTGAAATGACTGAAAATTAACCATTACTTCTTAGTACAGTGACTCTGTGCACATCTTCCATCTCCTTTTGGTACTTTCTGAATCATTCAATATTTTGTCCATAGAATCCTTCACTACTGCAATTTGAGGCTTGAATTTTTTCCTGTTTCATGGACAAACAGATCTGTGTTGGAAGAAGTACAACCAGAATACGCCTTTGAAGTGAGGAAGGTGAGCCTTCGTCTCTTTTACTTTGCACATATTGTCAGGAGGGGGTCAGTCCTTGGAGAAGGACTCCATTCCAAGTAAAATGGAGGGTCAAGAAAAAAGAAGACCCCAAAAAGACAGACTGACACTGTGGTACAAACAGTGGGCTCAAATGTAAGGATGGTGCAGGAATGGGCAGCTGAGCATAGAGTAACTAAAAGTCAGAACCGACTGGCCAGCACCTAACATCACCAACTTTTTACTAGTGATACACACATATGAATATAATTATAGTAGTATGACATATTACTATTTTTAGGGATAAAATTATAATGTTAAAATAACACATAGTAACTGGATAAAACTGATTAATACAAAGCACTTTCTATTCCTCACATTTGATCCTACATAATGAAAAAATCAAGTATATTTTTAGTAAGCATTTTATTTAGAATAATTTTAGATTTATAGAAAAATTGAAACATGATACAGAAGATTCCTGTATCCACTTCCCCCAATTCCCTATTATTAACATCTTATTTTATCATAGTACATGTGTCAAAACAAAGAAACCAACCTTGGCACATTACTATTAATTAAAGCCTAGGCATTATTCAGAAATCACCAGTTTTTCTAAAAATATCTTTTATCTGATCCAGGATCCTATCCAGAAGACAACAGAGTACGTAGTCCTCATGGCACCCAGTCTCTTCTGTTTTGTCCTTCTTTCCTATGACCTTGACTGTTCTCAGGAATTACAGTCAGGCATTCTTTAGAATGACCATCAATTTTAGGTCTGTCAGATGTCTTTCTTGTGATTACATAAGCATTATGAATTTCGGGATGGAAAACCACAAAGGTGAACTGACCTTGACATCAAATCATATCATGAAGCACATGTTATCCATATAACATCATTTGTAATGGTAGCTTTCACCACTTGGTTAAGGGAGACGCTGAATTATTAATTTTCCCTTTCCAAGACTAGTTTTTGGAAATTACTAAGACTATCCGACCCTCCTAAAATGGGAAAGGAAGAAGCTCCTATCTCCTGGAGTAAAGATATATAACTATATTACTTTGCATTCTTCTGCAAGAAATATTTTCTCTCCTCCATTTCGTATTTGTTAAATCATATATTTACATCACTGTGAATTCTTGGATGTTTATCATATACTTTGGGTTATAACCCAGTACTATATATATATATTTTTTTTTTTTCACAAATTATTCCAGCTTTAGTAACTAGAATTTCTTTCAAATTAGAATCTGTGGCTCTTTGACACAACCATATCTGTTTACTTGTTGTTGTTGTTGTTAGGTGCCATTGAGTTGGCACCGACTCATAGCGACCTTAGGCACAGCAGAATGAAACAATGTCCGATCCTGGGCCAACCTAGCACTTGCTTATTTTCTGTTACTATAAGATGTTGCAGGTATACTTGGTAATTTCTCTGCAAGACACTGGAATCAGTCTTACCAGTATTATTTAATAAATCTCTCAGATTCCAATTATACAATGAAGCAAAAGTTTTCTCTACATTGTCCTTACAAAATTATGTCCAATGTTGAAGAAATACATTGACATGGGAAAATGTTTGTAATTTGTATATTCTTTGCAAATAAAAGAAATAATTGTTAACAAATAGTAACCAAAGTATACCCAAAATTTGCAAAAAATTAACTGCAAACTTAACAATTTTTTTTAAAAGCTGTGAAGTCATTAATATTAAAGCAAGAAAAAAAATCTGGTTTATTCACACTAATTCAAGTTGTTGATTAGAACTGCTCCTAGGATACACAATCTCAATCCTACACACACACACACACACACACACACACACACACACACAAAAGAAGTATCTCAGAAGCAGTACTATTTTATATTTGCCTGTTATTGTTGTTGTTGTCGTTAAGTACCGTCGAGTCGGTTCTGACCCATAGCGACCCTGAACAGGGTTTCCAAGGCTGTAAATCTTTACGTGAGCAGAAAGCCACATCTTTCTCCCACGGAACAGCTTGTAGTTTCGAACTGCTGACCTTACGATTCACAGCCCGATTCGTAACCACTATGCTACCAGAGCTCCTTAACATACTAACAAATTCACCTGTATAGAACATCAAAATGTACTACAAAAAAAAAGGTTTATTCTATCTTTAATTTTCAGTAGTTGGAAAACATGGCCTTGGTGACAAAAATGTTATTGACTATCACATGACATAATTTTTCAAGACTTATTCATCACAAACACCTTTTAAAAATGATATACAAGGTGACTATACACATGGACATCAAGAGATGGAATACAGAGAAATCAAACTGACTACATATGTGGGAAGATACCATGGAAAAACTCATTATTGTCAAGCAAAAGAGTTGTGGTATGACATCAACAAAATCATAGAGGAAGAAAGCAGAGAGTCATTTATGAAGAAAGAAAGGACTAAAATGAATGTCAAAGGACAAGGCTCAGGGAATTGATTATATGTAAACTGAAATCTTTCAACAAACCGATACAGTACTGGAGGCATGCACTCATCTACCCCAAGAAATTTGGAAGATAGCTACCTGGCCTACCTGACTGGAAGAGATCCATATTTGTAGTCATTCCAAAGTGAGATGTCAAAATGGAAAGCAGAAATCATAGGACGATATCATTAATATCACATTCAAGTAAAATTTTGCTAAACAAAATTTTTAAACAGCTGCAATAGTACATAGACAGGGAACTGCCCGAGCCTCAAAACAGATTTAGATGAGGACATGGAACAGGGGATATCACTGCTGATGTCAGCGAGATCTTGGCTAAAAGATGTTTACCTGTGCTTTATGGACTATGCAGACTTTCAACTGTATGAATCATGACAAACAATGGACAACATTATGGAGAATGATTATTACAGAACAATAAATTGTGCTCATGAATAACTTGTTGTTGTTAGGTGCCATCGAGTTGATACCAACCCATAGTGACCCTATGCACAAAAGAATGAAACACTGCCCGGTCCTGGGCCAACTTCATAAGTGTTGCCACACTTGAGACCACTGATGCTGCCACTTTGTCAATTCATCTCACTGGGGTCTTCATCTTTTTCTCAGACCCGCCACCTTACCAAACATGATATCCTTCTCCAGTGGCTGGTCCCTCCTGACAATATGTCCAAAGTATGAGGGATGAAGTTTGGCCATCCTGGCCTCCAAGGAGC
>NW_006408629.1:4718957-4719896 GCF_000296735.1 Chrysochloris asiatica
TGTTGTTGTTAGATGCCATCGAGTCGGTACCAACTCATAGCAACCTTATGCACAGCAGAATAAAACACTGCCCAATCCTGGGCCAACTTCACTATTGTTGCCACGCTTGAGTTATAAAGGGTAGATACGGACAAGCAATTTAGACATTGGCTACCTAAATTGAGGGGGCAATAAAGGCATGAAGTGACTGGCTTACAAGGTTTCAAGAGTTTAAACGTTTGTGAAGGAAGATAGAGTCCCCACTGAATAGTTTTCATCTTGTCTACATTGCGTCTGATGAAAAGAGATGGCTAATTGCAACTATCACAATTATAAAGGTATAAGTTTTGTAACAAAAACAGGGAGTAGTTACTCTTACAGTCCAGAAACAAAGGACCCTAGGACTATCAAGGGAGAAGAGCACAAGCAGAATGTGGGACACTATCCAGAGAAGCAGCGACACCAGAGATGGAAGCAGAAATGAGGACATGGAGAGAGGGAGCAGCTAAGGACTCTAGATTCATAGAAAGATAGGGACTGAGAGCTGTTGGTCAGGAGGCAGGTTTGCAGAATGTGCCCTTTGGTGGTTTAAATTATTATATATTCCTGAGTGTTTTAAAAAAAAACAAAAAACAGACAAAATGAACACAGAGAAATACTGTTAACTGATGGTACATGGAGGTGATTATAATCATTGTAATAAAACAAAGTATATGATTTGTTTCATGTAAAACTGATGATCTGCCCAGTAAACTTTTACTCAAATCACTATAAAAACTTTAAAAAAAAGAAAAGAAAAAAACACAGCATTTGGTATGAGTTGCACCTCAATGTAAAGAAAACAAAAATCTCCACTACTGGACTACTAAATAACATCATGATAAATGGAGAAAAAAATGAGGTTATCATTTTGCTTGGATCCACCATCAAGACTTTACAATTGATCCTTCCACTTTGTTT
>NW_006408629.1:4721201-4723620 GCF_000296735.1 Chrysochloris asiatica
AAACTGACAGAATAGAAGTCAATAAAACAGCAAACAAAAAAAGAATAGGAAATAAAGCAATAAAATCAAAGGCTGTTTCTTTTAAAAAATTGTACTATCTTTATTGATAAATGAACAGCCAAAGTGACATGTCAGAAAAAGTGTGTGTGTGGGGTGGGGGAGGGAAGAAATTATCAATAACAGGAAACAGATAAGACAAATATTTTTGAAAGGAATATTGCTTAAAAAGTTTTCAACCAATAAATTCAATAACCCATATGAAATAATCAAATTTCCTTGAATAATCCAATCTACCAAACTGCCTCATTCAAGAAATAACCTGAGTACCTCTATATCTATTAAAGAATTGCATTCACATTTAAAAACTTCCTACAAAAAGAAAAAGAGAGAAATTCTAGCCCCAGATGGTTTGACTGATAAATTTTAAAATGAAATAGTCAAGAAGGAAACAATACTATCTAACCAAACTCTGCCAGAACACAGAACAGTAAGAACACTACCCAACTCATTTTAAGAGGTCAGATTATGTTATGGTGATACAAAAACTAGACACAAACTTTACAAGAAAAATATAAAATATACCTCATGAAAACAGATACCAAAAAAATTCAACAAAAATTTATAAATAAACCCAGCAATATGAAAAGGATAATAAGTCATGTCACAAAAGAGTTTATCTTAGGAACACAGAATTGGCTTGACATTTCCAAATCATTCAGTGCAATTCACCTAAAACCTGAACTCGAGGCTTCAGATTCCAGGCTACAAACTGGGTTTGAATTTGCTCCTATGTGTTTTTTGTCTTCGTTCGACTACTAGCTATGTGAAGTATGTTCTTTTCATAGAGAAATATCAGGAGGCCTGGTGTGACACTGTAGGATAAGCACTGGACTGTTAACCACAAGGTTAGCAGTTCAAACCCAACAGCCACTCTCAGAAACACTATAAAGGGTCGCTGTGGATCGGAGCTGACTCAAGGGTACTTAACAACAACAGTTAACAAGCCAGATCACAAAGGTATTAAACCAATAAATTGTCAAATCCTTAGTCTAAATCTTTACCAATAAGAATGGGAAACACACTTGATTCCAATAAACAGAGGAGGGATGTTATCTAACAAGTTTATCACAAATGGGACTCCTGGTATGGCACTGTAGGATAAGTACTGGACTGTGAACCCAGTTCACAAGATCAGCAGTTCAAAACCACGAGATGCCCCTCAGAAGCCCTGTACAGACAGGGCCCCTATGAGTCGGAACTGTCTAGATGGCACGTAACAAGTAGTAACAGAATAATTCATTATTAATGTCCATTAATGGTCAGAAATGTACAGTATTAAATTATTATGATACTATATGTGTATTAATGTTCACTAGTGGACAGAAAGAGTCCTGGTGTAGAATAAGCGCTGGATTGCTAACCTCAAAGTTGGCGGTTCAAACCTACCAGCTACTCCTATACAAGTTTGCTGGGTTGGAACCAACTTGACAACACTTAATAGTAACAACAAATGACCAGAAGAATTTTTTATTAAAGGCAGTATACTATATCAAAGTATGTTGTTGTTAAGTACTACTGATCCATAGTGTCCCTGTATAGCTAGCTGTATAGGGTTTCCAAAGAGCAGCTAGTGGGTTTGAACTGCCAACCTTGTGGTTAGCAGGCCAATGTTTATCTTCAGTGTCACACCAGTGCTCCATGTCAGAATATTGTTGTTGTTGTTGTTGTTAGGTGTCATCCAGTCAGTACCAACTCACTTTACACACAATAGAATGAAACACTACTGTTCGATCCCACGACAAACTCACAATCGTGATACTCGAGTCCATTGTTGTTGTCACTGTGCCAATCCATCTTATTAGGGGTTTTCCTCTTTTTCGCTGACCCCCTACTTTACCAAAAATGATGTTCTTACCCAGGGACTGGTCCACCTTTGTAATATGTTCAACATATGAGAAACAAAATCTGGCCATCCTGGTTTCTAAACTGTACTTCTTAGAACAGTACGTCTAGACACAGATTTGTTTATTCTTCTGGAAGTCCATGGTACTTTTAATATTCTCCTGGAGCCATATAACTCATATACATCAATTCTTCTAAAGTCTTTCTTATTCATTGTCCAACTTTAACAATCATATGAGGTTAACGGAAATACCATCATGGCTTGGGCAGGCTCACCCTAGTCCTCAAACTGATTATCTCTGCTCTTGAACATTTTAGAGAAGTTTTGTGCAGCAGATTTCCTTAATCATAAACGAGAGAGTGCCTCCAGTGATTTATCAATTTGTTGAAAGACTTCAATTTGTATCCATCAATTCCCAGAGCCTTGTTCTTTGCCAATGCCTTCCGTGCACCTTGGACTTCTTCCTTCAGTACTATCTGTTCTTGATCATATGCTACCTCTTGAAATGGCTGAACA
>NW_006408629.1:4724275-4734467 GCF_000296735.1 Chrysochloris asiatica
AAAAAAAAAAAAAAAGGAATGGAAGGACTGTCCCTTATGAAAGCTATTTCCATGGCCAGATGACCTCAGTGTTTGATACATGTCTTTCTTTACTGACAATAGTCATCATCACCATTCTCACCATCTTCATTATCATCATTATTATAGTAACCTTAGAATGCTCATCTTGAATTTTATCTGTCATTTCTATGGTTGCTCATATTATGTATGAGATTTTATAGCCACTTCTATTATTGGAACTACTTTTCCATTTATGAAACAGTAAGTCATCTTCTTTACATTGAAGTACAACCTATACTGAAGGTTGTGGTCTTGGATCTTCTTCAGTAAGTATTTTAAGTACTTTTTGCTTTCAGCAAGCAAGATGTTTCTATGATCTGTACATTGCAAGTTACTTAAGTTGGTAGATCTTGCCATGTAAATCTGAAACCTCTAATGAATAGGTAGTCAATGAGAATAATCAGTGTAACAATGCTTTATGCATTATAGCCCAGTTTCAAAGAAATTAAAGAATGAAATTGCTAGGTACTGTGTTCCTGTCTCCCTGTCCCAAGGCTAAAGTTTTAGTTCATTTGCTAGTTTGTTCTAAAACATAATTTACTATGCATTTATCATTTTGTTTTCTAATATTTCCAACATTTGTCTTTATTACTCTTTATAATCATATGTATATAAAGCATAAAATTATTTTTGTACAGATGAAGAAAAATATACAGAGACATTAAGAAACTTGCCCACAATGGTTAAGTGAAAACCCTGAATTTAAACCCAATCTTTCTACCTCTGATTAACTCATTACTGTTGATTCCTACTTGTGGCAACCCAATATGTGTTAGAGTAGAACTGTGCTTCAGAGGGTTTTCCATGGCTCTAATCTTACGGAAGTGGATCGTGAGACCTGTCTTCTGTGTCATCGGTGGGTGGATTAATACCCACTTTCTTGGTATTATCCAGCTTCTCAGATTATTTGCTCAGCATACAGACTGAGTAAGTATGGTGAAAGAATACAACCCTGGCACACACCTGTTTTAATTTTAAACCATTCTGTGTCTCCTTGTTCTGTTCTAACAACTGTTACTTGGTTTATGTATAGGTTCCTCATGTGTATAATTAAGTGTTCCGGAATACTCATTCTTCACAGTATTGTTCATAGCTTGTCATGATCCTCTTGCATCACACCCAGGGAAGTTTCTCTACCTCTAGAACTGATCTAGAGTCTGTGACCTTCATTGAACTACCTTTAAAATCCAAAAAATCAATCTGAACTCTAATTCACTGCTTGTGGGAGTATAAATTGGAACCATGGTTTGGAAAATCAAATTTTCACATTATCAAGGCTGAAGAGACACAGAATCTGCAACCTAGCAAGTCTTTCTAACTGGAAACACATACACATTCCTTGTGTTCCCTTGTAAATCAGTTTTTCTGAGTTTGCTGGATCTTTCCCATTAGCATGAAAGCATGCAAAATGTTCTGAAGGAATGTCTGCAGCTGTTTCCAGTTCCATTCTCTGCTCAAGTCCTCCAACTAAGCTCTCATTTCAATCCATTGACTGAAACAACTCTTTGTAAACATCACTAAGACCTTCACATTGTCAAATCCAAAAGCAAATTCTCTGTCCTAGTCACTACACCCATTTTCTTCACTTGGCTTTCAGGATCTCTCTCTCATTTCTGGTTCTCAGCCTAGGTTACTAGAAACTCATTTTCAGCCTCTTATTTTCTCTTCATGTTCCCTAGCCTAAAGGCTGAGGTGCCTCAGCACTACATCTTCAGACTTCTCTTTTCTAGTTAAACTGACACCTCAGGTGATGTCAATTAGTACCATAACTGTAACTATTTCTATGCTAAGGCTATGCAATTTTTTACCTCCAGTCCAAATTCTCTCCCAAACTCCAGATTTAATCTCTCCACTTCCATACGTAAGTGACATTTCAGTTTAGCAAGTCTAAAGCATAATTTTTGCTTTCCACCACCACCACCTCCACTCTACTTCTCACTTTTTCCACATTATCGATCTAATTTGGGACACCATTCTTATACCTGGAGTCCTAGTATGGTGTCATAGGTTAATGTGCTGAACTGCAGATTCAGTTTGAACCACAAGGTCAGCAGTTCAAGTTCACCATTTGCTCCTTAGAAACCATATACACGGTCACTATGAATTGGAACTGACTTAACAAAAACAACACCACCATTTCTTACGCCTATTTAGGCAAAAAAATCTTTAGAATTATCTTATTCTTTCTCTATCATTCCCTGTCTAATCAAGGAGCAAAACATGTCATCTCTTACTTCAAAATGCATCCAGAATCTGTCCACTCCTCATCATCTCTTCTACTACCCCTAAGGAAGGAGCTTTGGTCATTAAACAAACAAAAGAGAATGCAACTATTGTAATTATTTTCCATCTTTGTAGATAAGAGCTAGTTACACCATCACAATGACATATCATAATCAATAAAAGCAGGAAACTTTTAAGTAAAGAAACTGGCAGCTTTACCATGTGTTTGAGTTAAACTTTAATGAAAAGAAATAAAAGGAGAGATTCTTGAGATACCTCTATTACCCAACCTGACACACACAGGTAGGAAAATACCTACGAATTCAAAGAAGCCATAACTAAGACTGTATGGTACAAATGTAGCTGGAACACTGGCTACAAAGCATATGTTGTTGATGGTGGTGGTTATGTGCCATGGAGTCGGTTCCTTCTCATAGTGACCCTGTATAGGGTTTTTGAGGCTGTAAATCTTTACAGGAGGAAAAAGCCTTATCTTTCTACTGAAGAATGGCTGGTGGTTTGGAACTGCTGACCTTTAGGTTAGCAGCCCAACTTGCGAACACAATGCTTCCAGAGCTCCTACAAAGAATATGAAGGGGCTTCAAACTGGAATTTTTCCATAAACTTTTGAAGCCCTTCATATCATGGAACTCCTAAAGACCAGATAAACTCTACAATCAAAGGAGGAAAAGAGAATTCTATCATTCAACATGGAGTCCTGGTGTGGCCCTGTAGGATCAACACTAAACTGTGAACCACAAGTTTAGCAGTTCAAACTCACCAGCTGTTCCTCAGATACCCTATACAGGGTTGTGTGATGAGTCAGAACCACTCAACAGCACTTAACAAGATATTTTGCCACCATCAAATTAAGTGATTGTGGTATCTTGCACAGATTACTAACATAATTTGATTTTGGATATGTCACTGTTGTTGTTGTTAAGTGCTACTGAGTTGATTCCAACTCATAATGAGCCTGTACAGTGTTCCTGAGGGGCAGCTGGTAGGACTGAACCTCTGACCTTACAGTCAGTGCTATCCTACAGGGCCACACCAGGGCTTGTGGCAATGTCACTAGACAAATAAAAACACACAATAATTAAGAAATCTTATAGCTCAGCAGTGGATCTTCCTTTAGGAGTAAAATTATTTTGTTGCTGTTAGGAGCTGAGTCAGTTCAAACCCACAGCAACCCGATTAACAACACACAAAACACTACGTGTTCCTGCCCTATATTCACAAACGTTGTTATGTTTGAGCACATTGTTGCAGTCACTTTAGCTAACAAATTTTAAACAAAGTAAACCCAGAACTCAAAATTCCCTAAGAATGTCAAAGGCAGATTTCTACTGAGGTGTTAAAATGGCAGGCTTCTCATAAAATTTCTACAGTCTATACTAAAAAGACCACCAGTAGCTCCTTAGCTAGCCTATAAAGGGTCGCTATGAGTCAGAACCAACTCAACTCAAGTGACCCCGTATAGGGTTTCCAAGGAGCAGGTGGTGAGTTTGAATTGCTGACCTTGTGGTTCAAACAGACCCTGTGGTCCAGTGCTTTATCCCACAGCTCCGCACCAGGACTCCACACAAAACAACTTGTAAAACACTACAATAGTTGCTGTGAGAGTCATAAATAATTACAAATAGCTTAGGTACTAAAATTCTTACTTAAAATTGGAATAGAATTGAATGGATGTTTATCTAAATGTTCCTATACTTTCACTAGGTACAACAAAAATATCCTAAAAAAGCAAATTAAGTATGTACCTTTCAATGCTGTAGACTTTTCTTTTTCATCTGGACCTGCCTGCTGGATTTGTGCCATGCTTATCCAAATTGGCAACAAAATTAAAGAGCTCAAGGAAATAGACATCAATCTTCAGAAGACAGTCTAGAATGAATGAAAGCAATAAATTAAGCTCTACTTAAATCCTACCTACTCCATGAGAACTTCTTAGATCCTCCCCATCAGGATTAATCTCTCTATTCTGACTTCCCACTGCACTTTCCAGATGCCTACGCCATAGCACTTATCACAGTCTGCCTTGCATTTGAGTTATTTATGTATTTGTCTAGGTCAGCTAACAGATTACAAAGCCCAGTTAGAAAGGAGTCAAGTTTTTTGTCATCTTTTTATCTTTTGTGTCACCTATACAGATACCTAATGTTTACTGAATTGAATGTACACAAACTTTCTATTCGGTTTTAGTTCTCTAGCTACATTATCCAAGCAGTTTCAGAAAATCAAAGTTTTAAAAACTAAAGTCTAAGTATATGCTATTTACAAGAACAAAAGAACCTACTCCTGGCATAGGCTGACAGAAGGGGGTTAAAATACATAAATACAGAAAGTACCTACAGGGTAATTTAAAATACAACTTTAAGGGAAAACTCATCCATTCAAAAGTGAAACTTACCAATTTCAACGTCTAGAAACCACATTTTATACCTATAAATTGTACTCCAACAAATGATCATACTATAAACCATGATATAAATTATGATTTCTTAAAATCTAATTCTGCTCTAATTTGGCCAAAGGAAAGGCTTTAAAACTATCAAGTTTTTTTAAAAAGGTAATACATGTGTACAATGGAGATAAACTGTTTTAGCCAACTGACCCATAATTACTGATGAAATTATTTTTAAACTACCTTCACAACAGTAAAAAGAAACAACAACAAAAGTATTTATTTGATTAAGGAACCCATGTGATTTGCTACCCACAAAGCAAATTTCAGTTTATGTTCAGAGATACATTTTACAATTATCTTTAAAAATTGAGGCATGTTTATAAACACTAGAGTGCATCAGAAAATATTTAAAACAAGAACACTTCTAGTGAAAGTAATAAGCATTTTTTAGCTCCGAATGTTCCAACTGATCATAAATCAATGCTGTCCTTGCCTCAACTCCAACTGCAGGTGGTATGATCCAAGAGAAGCACTTTTGACTGTAACAATAGTTAACCAAGTGCCCTTGATAGAGTATTCAGCTTCTCCATGGGTGACACAAACAGCTGTAGGATAAATACTGGACTGCTAACTGAAACCCACCAGATATTCCTCCGAAAGACTTACAGTCACTATGAGTGGGAATCAACTCAACAGCACTTTAACACTAAAGGAGTCCTCTCGGGGCACTGTAGGGTAAATGTTGCATTGCTAATAAAAGGTGGGTGGTTCAAACTCACCAGCCTCTCCTCAGAAGCACTTTGGTGGTGGTGGTGGTTTTGTACCACGAAGTTATTTCCAACTCATAGCTCCATCTCTCCATGTCATTGTCTCTGCCTCCACCTCTAGTATAGCTGCTTCTCTGGATAGGGTCCCACACTCTGCTCTTATCCCTTGATAGTCCCAGAGTCCTCCACTCCTGGACTGCAAGATCAACCACTCCCTTCCTTTTGTTACAAACATTTACCTTTACATTTGCAACATTCACAATTGGTCCTGATACCAATTATTTACTATTGAACCACAAGAGTCTTATCCCCATCTTCTTTCACCAGTCCCATTAGACAGGTTGAAAACGATTTAGTGGAGAGTCTACCTTCCGCCATACCTTCTGAAACTAAGCTCCCTCTTGAAAACTTGTAAGACAGTCACTTCGTGCCTTTGTTGCCCCCTACCCCACACACCATATTGGTTAGCCAATGTCTAAGTTGCCAATCCCTATCAACCCTGTGAATAGACGGGGTAGAAATGATCCTTGCTGTGATGATTCCTTCCCTCTTTTAAGCTACTACATCCAGAAGTATAGATAAAGTTCATCGAATTGTAGCGGATTACACTTTTTTTTCTCTTCTTTCTTCCTCTAATTGACTTCTGATCATCTAGACATTGAAGCAAGGTCAAATGGGTACTGTCTGCAAGTATGGGCGTTCTTGTGCATCTCCCCTCACTTCATATCAACTGGATGCATCACTCTCCACTCTAGTCCTCTATGGTTATGTCCCTGTCCAGGGGCTCAGGAATCCCCAGGTCTCACCATACTGCTGGCCAACCAGGTCTCACTCCAGGTTGACAGGAGTCTATCGAACATCATCAGACTCAGCCCACATCTTCATTGCTGCTTTTCCCCCACTTCCCCTCGGTAGACCAACGTGGTGGCCAGCAAGATTACAAGCCTATTCATGTATTCCTTTTGAGTTTCAGTATTGGAAGGGGGTTTGACTTGAAGGGACTTGATTACTTGCCTTGACGGCTCTCTGGCAAACAATCTGCTTGTTCTTGTGGTAGTCAATCAGACTGCCATTATTATTTCTGATTTTTTTTTCTGCTGGTCTTTCTTTCAAGAAGTATCTCCTGTTCCTCTAGTTACTCCAGGCTGGTCTGCTTGTCTTTTCAAATGGAAATTTCCTACCTCAGAAGATTCTGGATGGGGATCAGGATTCCACTATCAGGAGTCCAATACACTACACAAAGGCTCTGCAGAAAGCCTCTTTCCTGGGCAAGTTCTAGCACCCCTTTTAGGTACTACAATCAGTTATAGCCTGAAAATAGGCTTAAAAGCTTTATACAGTGGTTTCTGGCTATTCCTTTCTTTCCCCCTCAAGTGTCTATTTTACTATAGAAGGCAAGGGAAACCAAAATTCATAAGACAGTCAAGCATCTTAACATTATTTCCCCACTTATACCCATTCAGACTATGCCTCAATCCCTGTATCACAGAGCCCTGTTGTTCCAAGGTAGAGCATACATCACTTTTTGTCTCTGTCCTATTTAGTCCATACAAACCTGCCTAAATGTTCTCCTATCTGCCTTGTTCTTCCATTCACCCATTTCCCTCCCCTTCTTGTGTACTGCCCTGCCCTCTAATACCCGAACTATCATGTGTCTATTCCCTACCCTGTGATCCACCTTCCCCTCCCTCACCTCATGCACCACCCCACCCCACCCCCAACCAGTAACCAACAAAGAATTGTTTTTTTCTTTTTAGTGTGGACTTTTTAAGCTTTTACAATAATGGTCTAATGCAGTATTTGTCTTTTTGTGACTGACTAATTTCACTTGGCATAATATCCTTAAGGTTCATCCCTGTTATGTGGTGGCATACAGAATCCTTGTTCTTCTTCAAGGTAGCATAATATTCCATTGTGTGGATGTACCAATGTTTGTTTATCCATTCTTCCACTGATGGGAATTTAGGCTGTCTCCATCTTTTTGCAATTGTGAATAGTACTGTTATGAACATTGGTGTGCATGTATCTCATGTTATGGCTTGTATTTCTTCTGGATAAATACTAAGTAGAGAAATTGCTAGATCATAACATATCTCTATTTCCAACTTTCTGAGAAAGTGCCATACTGTTTTCAGAGTGGTTAGACCATTTTGCAATCCCACCAGCAATGTAGGAGGGTCGCACACTCTCCACATCCTCACCAGCATTTATTGTCCTCTGCTTTATTGAACTTCGCTGTTATGCTGGTATGAGATATCTCACTGCTGTTTCGATTTGCATCTCTCTAATGACTAATGATGTCAGCCTGAGGACTAAGGTGCCCCTGACACAAGCCATGATATTTTAAATTACTTCATATGCATGCAAAAGCTGGACAGTGAATAATGAAGACCACAGAAGAATTGATGCTTTTGAGTCATGGTGTTGGAGGAGAATATTGAAAATGCTGTGGGCTGCCAAAAGAACCAATAGATCCATTTTGGAATAAGTGCAGCCAGAATGCTCCTTGGAGGCCAAGGTGGCCAAACTTCGTCTTCTCATAGTTTGGACATATTGTCAGGAGGGACCAGTGTCTGGAGAAGGATATCATGTTTGGTAAGGTGGAGGATCGGCAAAAAAGAGGAAGACCCCCAATGAGATGGACTGCCTAAATGGCAACATTGATGGACTCAAGCATGGCAACAGTAGTGAGGTTAGCCCAGGATTGGGCAGTGTTTCGTTCTGCTGTGAATAAGGTCACTATGAGTCGGTATCAACTCGATGGCACCTAACAACAACAACAACAACAACAATGGCTAATGATCATGAACATTTCTTCATATGTTTGTTGGCTACCCGAGTGTCTTCCTTGGTGAAGTGTCTGTTCATGTCCTGTGCCCGTTTTTTAACTGGGTTATTTGTCTTTTTCTAGTAGAGGTATTGTAGTTTCCTATATATTTTAGATATTAGTGCCTTGTCTAATAATATTGTTGCAAAACATTTTTTCCCATTCTGTGGGCTTCCTTTTTACTCTTTTGGTGAAGTTTTTTTGGTATACATAAGCTTTTAATTTTTGGAATATCCCAATCGCCTATTTTCTTTTTTGTGTGTGCAATTTTCACAATGTTTGCTAATCTGTGTGTGTCTTGGATTAGAGCCCTCAAAGTTGTCCCTATTCTTTCATTGATGACCTTTATAATTCTGGGATTCATATTTAGGTCTTTAATCCATGCTGAGTTGTTTTTTGTATATGGCATGAGGCAAAGGTCTTGTTGTCAATCTTTTACATATCGATTTCCAGTTCTGCCAGCTCCATCAGTTGAAAAGACTATCTCCTCCCCATGCAATATACTTACGACATATGTTGAAGATTGGTTGGCTATAAGTGGCTGGGTTAATTTCTGGATTCTCAATTCTGTTCCATTGATCCATGTATCTTTCATTGTACCAATACCAGACTATTTTGATCACCGTAGCTGTGTAGTAAATTTTGAAATCAGGGAGTGAGAGGCTTCAAACTTTGTTCTTCTTAGCAGTGCCATGTTTATCTTGGGTCTTTCTTTTCCTTATAAAGTTTATAATAGTTTTTTCCATCTCACTGAAGAATGTCATTGGAATCTGGATTGGAATTGCATCACATGTGCAAATTGCTTTGGGCAGTATTGACATTTTCACAACGTTAAGTACTCCTATCCAGGAGCATGGTATATTCTTCCATTTTTCTAGGTCTCTTTTGGTTTCTTCTAGTAGTGTTTTGTAGTTTTCTTTGTATAGGTCCTTTGTTCCTCTGGTTATATTTATTCCTAAATATTTCATCCTTTCGGCAGCTATTGTAAATGGTATTGAAATTTCCTTTTTCAGCATTGTAATTAATAGTATAGAGGAATCCAACTGATTTTTGTATGTTGATCTTGTACCCTGCCACTTTGCTGAATCTTCCAATGAGGTCTATTAGCTTTTTTGCTGCGTCTTTGGGGTTTTCTATGTTTAAGATGATATCTTCTGCAAATAAAGAGTTTTACTTCCTCTTTGCTAATCTGGATGCCTTTAATTTCCCTATCTTGCCTCACACCTCTGACTAAGACTTCCAACACAATATTAAATAGTTGTGGTGACAAAGAGCATCCTTGTGGTTCCTGTTAGCATTGACAATGATGTTGGCTGTTGGTTTTTTATATATGCTCTTATTATGTGAGGTATTTTCCTTCACTTCCTACTTTATTGAGTATTTTTTATGAGGAATGGATGTTGGATTTTGTCAAATGCCTTTTATCCATCAATCAATATGATTATGTGGTGCTTCTCCTTATTTATATGGTGGATGACATTGTTTTCTAATGTTGAATCATTCTTGCATTCCTGATATGAATCCCACTTGGTCTTGATGTACTCATTTTTTTGATGTGTTGTTGGTGTCTATTGGCTAAGATTTTGTTGAGATTTTTTTCATCCAAGTTCATGAGGGATATTGGTCTATAATTTTCTTTCTTAGTGATGTCCTTCCCTGGTTTTGGTATGAGGGTTATGCTTGCTCATTAAAAACTGTTAGGAAGTTTCCCATCCTCTTCTATATTATGGAATAATTTGAGTAGAATTGGTGACAGCTCTTCCCAAAATGTTTAGTAAAACTCACCAGTAAAGCCATCTGGACCTGGACGTTTTTGTTTGGAAGTTTTTTGATGACCTGATCAATTTCTTTTTTTGTTATGGGTCTGTTCAAGTTTTCTACTTCACTCTGTGTAAGTTTAGG
>NW_006408629.1:4735120-4769534 GCF_000296735.1 Chrysochloris asiatica
TTTGTAAATTTATGGAGGCTTGTTTTGTGGCTTAATACATGGTCTATTCTGGCAAATGTTTCATGTTCACTAGAAAAGAATGTGTATTGTACTGTTTTGGGGTTGAATGTTCTGTACACATCTATGAAGTCAAGTTGGTTGATTGTGCTATTTAGTTCCTCTGTGTCTTTGTCAAGTTTCTTTCTGGTTGTTCTATCTTTTCTCGAAAGTGGTGTATTAAAATCCCCCACTATTATTGTAGATTTGTCTATTTCTTTCTTCAAGTAGGGTTTGCTTTATACATTTTGGGGCTCTTTCATTGGGAGCGTAGATATTTATTATGAGTATGTCATTTTGTTCAATTGACCCTTTATTCATGAGATAGTGTCCTTCTTAATCTCTTATGCTGGTTTTTGCCTTAAAGTTTATTTAATATTGCCACTTTTGCTCAGTTTTTATTGCACTTAGCTTGGTAGATTTTTTTCCATCCTTTAACTTTTAATCTGTTTTTGTCTTTGTGTGTAAGGTGTGTCTCTTGCAGGCAGAATACTGAAGGGTCTTATTTTCTTATCCATTCTGCCACTGTCTCTTCACTGGTGCATTTAATTCATTAACATTCGGTGGAATTCTCAATAGGCGTAGAAGGAGCTCTGGTAACACAGTGGTTATGAGCCAGGCTGCCAACCTCAAGGTCAGCAGTTCGAAACTACCAGCAGTTCCGCGGGAGAAAGATGAGGTGTTCTGTTCCCATAAAAGATTTACAGCCTCGGAAACCCTGTGCAGGGTCATGTGAGTTGGAACCGACTCCATGGTACTTAACAACAATGAATTAATTGCTGTCATAATGTTAGTTTTTTGGGGTGCTGCTGCTGATTCCTTTGTTCTGCATGCCTTCTTATGCTGAATTTGTTTTTGTGTGTGTGTGCTCTTTGTCAGTTTCTTCTTGGTTTTAATGATTCCATGTTCTATTTGGATATTAATTTTCATGGTATGTTGTGAAGTAGTAATTTTCTTTGAGGTTACCCTATAGTCTACTAACTATTCCCTCCATTTAAGACTGTCTATTCTATCCTGCAATCTATGTGACCACCTCACCACCTGGATCTCTGTTCCTATATTCTCCCCTTCTTTGACATTGTTATTGTTTTGATCTTTGATTGACCTCCCAGGTCCTCTAAATTTGTTGTTGTAATTTTGTTCTGTTCTGGACTCTTCTGTCGACTGAGTTCCAGGTGGTGTTGCCATGTCTGTCAATCTCTGGTTGTTGTCTGTTCTTGTTGGTTTGCAGTCCAAAGAACTCCCTTTAGAATGATTTGAAGCAGTGGGTTGGCTTTGACAACCTTTGAATGTTTTTATTGCAATCGTATTTGATTGACAGCTTTGCTCAGTAGACAATTTTGGGATGGCAGTTTTTTTTTTTTCTTTTAGGGTTTTATATATGTCTCCCCATTGCCTTCTTGCCTGCATGGTGTCTGCTGAGAGATCAGAGCTTAATCTGATTTGATTGCCTTTGTAATTACTTATACTTTACTTCTCTTTTCCCTGGCTGCTTTTAGGTTTCTCTCCTTTCTTTGATTTTGTTGAGCTTGATTGTGATATTTCTTGGTGGTTTTCTTTTGGGGTCTATCCTTCCTGGGTTTCATTCAGCTTCTGGAATGCTTATCTTCTCATCCTTCAAGATGTTAGGGAAATTTTCTTTCAGAAGCTTCTCAACTACTCCTCTGTGAACTTTTGTGATTCTTCCTGTTCTGGAATGCTGATAATTCTTAAGTTATTACTCTTCATGTTGTCCAACATGAATCTTGGATCTTCTACAGATTTTTTATCCTTTTTTCTGCTCACTCTTCTATCTTAGTAGTATTGAGGGAGAGGTTTGTCTTCCCAGCTCACTAGTTCTGGCTTCTATCTCTTCAATTCTACTCTTTTCTCTTTCAGTGCATTGTACATTGATGATATTCTATTGTTAATCCTTTGGACTGCTTTCTGTAGGTTTTTAATTGTCTCCAATGCTATAGCTGTCTTATTTGATTGTTCCTTAGTGCTTTCCTGACTTCTTCCTTATTTTCGTCCACCACTCTGTGAAGCCTGTGTATGTATCTCAATACCATTCTTCTAAATTGCTTCTCAGGCAGATCCAAAGCCTGCTCTTATTCTAATGGGAAGTCTATGCCTACCTCCAGCTCATTTGTGTCAGTTACTCTTTTCTGTTTCTGGACATGTGCTGAGCTCTTTTGTTGTTTCTTGGGCATTTTCAATAGTAAGATGTGTTTTCAATGATTAAATGTATGTTGCTGTATTATTATTAAGCTTACTGAGTGTCTCCTGGTGGATGTGATCTGGAGATAGGCTTCCCTTTTCACGTCTCTTATTATTCAACTGCAAGCAATCTTAGCAAGTGTTGGCTATCTTTGTAATGTGTAGCAGCTGATATTGGCTCTGGTCCAGATGGTGGGATATTAGAGGGTATGCTTGTAGCCTGGTTATATGGCTATGACTGCTGTCTCTTCTTGGGTAATGTAGGGAGAGAAAAGGTCCAAAAGGACAAAAAAACAGAAATAAATAAATAAATAAAGGCAAAAATTAAAACAAAACCATAGCAGACTAGTCCAGTTGCCGTTGCTGTGTAGGTCAGTGTGCATGCACAGTGGGAGTGTCCACTCACTCAGTCCACCCACCCCCACCCCCTAGTCACTGCCATGGAGGTGCACAGACATAGACTGAGAAATGAACGGAATACAGATTGTTCACAACTTTATCTCTGAAGATCAGTTAGGTATCTGTGTATGCAAAACGTAATTCTCAAAATGATTGCGTTCCTGTATATAGTAGTTGGATGTTGGCTCTTGCCTTTTATGTTAGGGTTTTACAAAGCGCAAATACGGTTTAGCTGAGGAATAAAGGCTCCCGCCCAAGTAGGAGAGTCAACTTTAGGGCTAAATCCCAGAGTCAGATAGCATAAGGAGCTGCACGAGAATTAGCCTCTGGAACCAATGGGGCTCTCAGCAACTTCCTCTTTGCGCCAAGGGAAAATTGCACCCTGTGGGCGCAACACAGGACCCTTGTGGGGGTGCTCTCTCACCCACGTGAAGACACCCGGGCTGGGTAGAAAGGATTCACAGGGGAGAGGAGGAAAAGAAAGTGGGGGAAAAAAAAAAATCACACCTCTTTTTCTACAAGTCGCTGGGTGGCTTTTGCACTGTATCAACCTGGCAGCGGCCTCACCCTCTAATCTCTGCCAAGAATGCCAGCCGCAGGCAACATCCCAATTGATTCAGAAATCACTCTTCTTCTAGCCACAGTCAGATTTCTCCACCAATGGGCACCTGAAACTATTTCCCCTTACTTTATATTAGATCTACAGCTCTGGGACTGTCCCAGCAAAGAGCCTTCTCTGGCTTTTCCGCACCTCCGCTGAGGAGCCTCCACTGTTTGTTTCCACTTGTCAGCTTCGGAAACCCTGTACAGAGTCGCTATGAGATGGAACCAACTCCACAGCACATAACAACAACAACAACAACATCTTGCCCCCAAACCAGAAGTCTCACCTTGTTGTTGTTGTTAAGTACTGTGAGTCGGTTCCGACCCATAGCGACCCTGTACAGGATTTCCAAGGCTGTAAATCTTTACGGGAGCAGAATGCCTCAGCTGTCTCCCGCGGAACGGCTGGTAGTTTCGAACTGCTGGCCTTAAGGTTCGCAGCCCGATTCGTAACCACTAC
Source organism: Chrysochloris asiatica (assembly GCF_000296735.1). Taxonomy (NCBI): domain Eukaryota; kingdom Metazoa; phylum Chordata; class Mammalia; order Afrosoricida; family Chrysochloridae; genus Chrysochloris; species Chrysochloris asiatica. Next base: position 4,738,818 of record NW_006408629.1, read on the forward strand.
GCTACCAGCGCTCCTTAGAATGTTTTATATCATGACAATGTCCCTACGTATTCTTCAAAGGTGGCAAGGCTGTCCTATAAGAATTCTATTGGGAAACTTTACCCACCCATCCAAAAGCCTTGGTCTTGCCCATTCAGACTTCTTTGTGCACCTAAAACTAAAAAAACATTGAGAAGGAATTTTCAGTCCCTCAAGAATGCCAAAACTCTTGTTTTGATGAGGGCAGAATTCTTCGGGGAGGGGTTAAAGAGAACCACTGCCTTCTTCAGCATGTATAGATCTAGACAGACAGAGGCTATATCAAGAAACAAGAGCTTCACATTTTGATAGTTTGTTTTAATAAAGGTTTCTAAGAGTTTGTAAAAATCTTTTTTGACTTACCCTTATATAAGACCTGGAATGATGATTACAGTGCTATTATAACTAAGCAACATATGCAAGGGATATCTATTTACATTCAGGAATTAGTCTCTTTTCTGTTAAATCCCACACATTTGTATACCAGCAACTTCTTATTATAGGAATTAATGAGGTCCTAAACCTAATCAGTCGCTCCTCTGAAACCCTATACAGGATTATGGATCGCAACAGAATTGACAGCACTTAATAACAACAAACCTCTTCAAATGAAACCTGCTGCCAGCATTGTCAATTCCAATTTCATAGCAACGTTATAGGGAAGAGAACTGCCGAGAGGGTTTCCAAGGCTATAAATCTTTATAGAAACATGCTAATATTTCTTCCATAGAGTGGCTGGTGGGTTCAAACTGCTGGCTTTTTGGTTAGCAGTCGAGCGCTTAACCACTACACCACCAGAGCTACTTTAAGGACTCCCAGGGTGGTGCAAATGGTAAGTACTCAGCGACTAGCTGAAAGGTTAGCAGTTCAAATCTGCCCAGAGGTCTCAGAAGAGAAGCCTGACAATATTCTTCCCAAAGATCACAGCCTTAAAAACCCTATGGAGGAGTGCTACTCTGTACACATGAGCTCACCGAGAATTAGAATTGACCAAAAGATAATTAATAACAACAGTTGTTGTTAAGTGCCGTCGAGTCGGTTCCAACCCACAGCAACCCTGAACAGGGTTTCTGAGGCTGTAAATCTTTACGGGACCAGAAAGCCTCGTCTTTTTCCCACGGAGCAGCTGGTAGTTTCTAACTGCTGACCTTGCAGTTCACAGCCCCATTCGTAACCACTCGCTACCAGAGCTCCTTATAACAACAGTACCAGAAATTAAAGGTAAATTCTAAAAAGAGATTCCACATAATGTCCTTTTCTAACAACTCCACAACTAAATGATCTACAGAGGACTGCTTTCAGATTTTCATTTATCCCTTTGTCAATTTACTATTTTTTCTAAATATAAACTATCATGATTATTTTTCACTGGCCCAAATTGTCTAATTCCTAAACAGACAATTTGTACAATTATGCAGATGTGACTATTTTAATAAAGCGTTCCAATGGCACAGTGGATTAAGCCCTGGGCTGCTAATCTAAATGTCAGCAGTTCAAACCCACCAGCTACTCTATGGGAGAATGATGAGATAATCTGCTTCCATAAAGATTTATAGCCTCGGAAACTGAATGGAGCAGTTCTACTTTGTCCTGTAGAGTCACTATGAGTAAAAATCAATTCAACCACAGTAGGTTGTTTTTGCTTGTTTACTTTCTAATCCTTAAATATACAAAATATACTGTAATCCCAAATATATACAGAGTAGTTCCCTGGAGTGATGATATATTAGGAGACTACTAATTACTTACTATCTGTGGCCCTCAACCTTATAGTACCAGATGCAAAGCAGGTAAGTGCAAAGCAAACACAATTTGTCTATGGCTCTCTGATTCACTGTGTCAAGATTTTTACCCTCTTGAGTTATTCTCTATGGCTGTGACACAGCTGGTGAAGCTAAATCAAGAACATTATAAATTCTCAATTTAGTTATCCTAATAAAAATTCAGAGTTATAACCTGTATGACCACAGATAAACACTACTGAAAATGCAGCCAGCAAGCCGTTTGATACATTTGATATATATATTAATATGTGCGCTCGACATAGTTTATTTGGCATTATCTGATAGAGGTTAGGTTATAGGAAATAAATTGATGAAAGATTTTTACTGATGTGAACTGGGACACAGTTGACATGTTGTACACTTCATGATAACCACTGCTGTTTAAATATGGTTTCCTAGAAATGGTTATAGTATAAACTAGATTCAAAACATCTCAGTTTGCAATTTTATTCTGTGAACTACACAAAGCAATTATCATATCTTCTTTCCTTCTATGATTCCAACAGAGAATTACCATGTATAAATAATGCTATAAATAACTTGTCATGTGTAATCTTTATCTAGTCATCATTTCAAAACAGGAAACATACTATTTCTTGGCTGCCCCATTTGCTCAAAATATGGCATGAACACTTAAAAATGCACAAAAAGATAGACAGAATCCTAAATTTTTGTTTTGTTTTGTTGTGCAGTATTTTTTATCTGTTTTTAAGACAGGTGCCAAATAACATCTATACATATGAAGGTACAGTATATATCACATAAGTAAAATTGGGTAAATCCCTGGGTTCTCAGGACTGGCCTGGTTCTAATCTAGCTCCAAAGAGTCTATAATTAGTAAGTCTGGAATTCAAGCTCAAAATAAGCCAATAGTAAACAAGGGTATAAGAAATGAATCAGTACCAGAGATCTATCAAAATTATAGTTAAAATACATATGCTTCAAGAAGTTGTTCATCAGAGGTTAGGTCATAAAAATTTTGAGCAGTATATAGTTCTGAGACTATAGTAAGACAAATCTGTCTGGGGAGTGTGTGTGTGTGTGTCTATTTGTGAGTATGGTCAGATATACAGCATTGGAAGTGGGAATGATAAAGAATGAGATCAGTCAGCTGGAGCACGTATGGAATAATGTTGTTGCTGCTTCTAGGTTCCATGTAATCAGTTCCGACTCACAACAGAATAAAACACTGCCCAGCCCTTTAACAACCTCACAATTGTTATGTTTGAGCGTACTGTTGCTGCCACTGTGTCAATACATCTTGTTGGGGGGGGTGGTCTTCCTCTTTTGTGCTGACCCTCAACTTTACCAAGGATGATGTCCTTCTCCAGAGAGTGGTCCCTCCTGATAAAATATTCAAAGTACAAGGAACAAAACCTTGCTATCCGCACTTCTAAGGAGCACACTGGCTGTACTTCTTCCAAGATGGACTGATTTGTTCTTCTGGTACTCCCTAGTATGTTCAATATTCTTCACCAACACCATAATTCAACTGCATCGATTCTTATTAGTTTTAGTTATTCATTATCCAACTTTCACATGCATATGAGGTTACTGAAAATACCATGGCTTGGGTCAGGCGCACCATAGTCCTCAAGCTGACATATTTGCTCTTGAACACTTTAAAGTGGACTAGTGCAGAAGCTTTGCCTATTGCAATGTGTCATTTGATTTATTGACTACTGCTTCCATGAGTATTGACTGTGGTTTCAAACAAAATGAAGTCTTCGAAAACTTCCAGCTTTTCTTCATTTATCATGAAGTTATTTATTAGTCCAGCTCTAAGGATTTTCCTTTCCTTTACACTGAGGTGCAATCCATACTGAAGCCTTTGGTCTTCATCAGTAAGCATTTTAACTTCTCTTAGCTTCCAAGAGGCAAGGTTGTATCATCTGCTTTTACAGGTTGTTAATGACACGTTTTCTAATCCTGATGCCATGTTCTTCTTCCTATAACCCAGCTTCTCAGATTATTTGGTGAAAGGATATGACTCTGGCATACATCTTCCCTGATTTTAAAGCATTCAGTATCCCCTGTTCTAACACTGCCTTTTAGTCTATGTACAGGTTCTTCATGAGCACAATTAAATGCTCTGCAATACACATTCTACACAATGTCACCCATATTTAGTTATGATCAGCACAGTCAAATGCCTTTGCATAATCAAGAAAGTACAAGTTAGCTTCTGGTATTCTCTGCTTTCAGCCAAGATCCATCTGATGTCAGCAATGATATCCCTCATCCCACATCCATTTCTATAGGACTTGAATTTCTAGCAGCTCCCTGTAGATGTACTGCTGCAATCATCTTTTAAATAGCTTTAGTAAAATGCTGTTGTGATAATAATATTATTCAATGATTTCCACATTCGGTTGGGTCACCTTTCTTTGAAATTGGCACAAATGAAGAGCTCTTCCAATTAGTTGGCCAGGTAACTATCTTCCAAATTTCTTGGCATAAACAAGTGAGGGCCTCCAGAGCTACATAAGTTTGTTGAAAGAATTCATTTGGTATTCCATCAATTCTTGTATATATGTGTTTTTCTGACATTCACTTTGATCTTCTCTTTCATTCCTGTCTTTTTAATCACCTTTTGCTTTCTTCACATACAATGTTTTTGTTGTCATTCCAACCTGGTCTTTGGTTATTAGTGTCTAATGCATCAAATCTGTTTTTGAGACAGTCTCCTAATTCAGCTGGGATATTTTCAAGGTCCATTTTGTCTTTTGAGGGCTTGTTTTCATTTTCTTCCATTTCAGGTTGAAACTACATTAGTGAGCTACATATGAGTGATTCATGGTCTGTTACACAGTATGCCCCTGGACTTTTGTTGACTGAGACTATCAAGCTTCTCCACATTTTTCCCCACAGGTGCAAGGCATACTCAATTTGATTCTTGTGTATTCCACATGATGAGGTCCATATGTATGTTGTTGTCAGGTGTCACTGTGTCAGTACCGATTCATAGTGATCCTATGCACAAGAGAACAAACAACTGCCCGATCCGGCACCAATCTCAAAATCATTGCTATGTTTGAGCCCACTGCTGCTGCCATTGTGCCAATCCATCTCGTTGAGGGTCTTCCTCTTTTTCTTCAACCTCCCACTTTACTGAACATTATATCCTTTTCCAGGGACTGGTTTCTCCTGATAATATGTCCAAAGCATAAGAGGCAAAGTCTGGTCATCCTGACTTCCAAGGAGCACACTGGCTGTACTTATTCCAACACAGAGCTGTTGGTTCTTTTGGCAGTCCATGGTACTTTCAGTATTCTCCTCCAACACCATAACTCAAATGCATCAATTCCTCCACAGTCTTCCTTATTCACTGTCCATGTGTTTTAAAACAGGTATTTGCATTACTTCATTGGTCTTGCAAAATTCTATCTTGAGATCTCTAGCATCATTTCAATCACCACATTTACTAACTACTGATCTACCCTCTTTGTTTTCAACCTTCACATTCCAATCAACAGTACTTATCAATGCATCTTGATTGCGTATTTAATCAATTTCTGACTGAAGGTGGTAGAATTCTTCAGCTTCAACCTTAGTGGTTGGTTTGTACATGTGAATAATAGTGGTATTGGTTGGTCTGCCTTGTAGGCATATGGAAATCATCCTGTCACAGACAACATTGTACTTCAAGGTTGATCTTGAAATGTTCTTTTTGACAATGAATCCAATGTCATTCCTCTTGAATTTGTCATTCCCAGCATAGTAAACCATACAAATGACTGACTCAAAATGGCCAATAGCAGTCCATTTTAGCTCACTAAGGCCTAGGATATTGATTTTTATGTGTTCCACTTCATTTCTAACAATTTACAATTTTCCTAGATTCATACTTTGTACCCTTCATATTCCAAGTATTAATGGATGTTTGCAGCTGTTTAGCTTCATTTTGAGTTGTACCACATAAGCAAATGAACATCCGTCACAAAAGCTTAAGTCCATCCACATCATTAAGGTCAACTCTACCTTGAGGCGCTTCCCCAGTCATATTTTGAGTGCCTTGAAACCTGAGAGGCTAATATTTAAGCACCGACCATGTTTCACTGCTATTCACACGGTTTTCAGTTGCTAACCAGACAGAAGTGGTCCACCTCTCCTTCTAAATTTTAATCTGTAAACTCCACTGAAACCTGTCCACTATGGGTGACCCTGCTGGTATTTAAAATACCAGGGGTATAGCTTCCAGCATCACAGCAACATATAAAACACCAGAGTATGACAAAGTGACAAATGAGTTGTGGCATGAAACATTTGTTTTTGTTACTGTTTTTAAATGCTGTCAAGTCGGTTTTGACTCATAGCAAGCCTGTATTTGGGTTTCTGAGGAGCAGCTGGTGAGTTTGAACCACCAGCCTTGCAGTTCCAATGACCTTGTTGTTCAGAGCTTATCCTACAGTGTCACACATAGGTTCAGGATAATATGGGTACTTAGTCCATAGCCAACAACAGTACATTCTATATGCAATGCAATCTATATCTGAATGCTGATTTAGCTCAGATCAGGAATACTTGGTTCCAATCCAAGGTTATCCAAATTAACTCCTTTGTTTCCCAGCCAAGCTGATAAAATAGGTTTGAAATCTAGGTTTTTCATCTCAGTTCTACCACTTAGTGGGAGTCCTAGTGTGGCACTGTGGGATAATGCACTGGACTGCAAGGTCGTTGGTTCAAATTCACCAGATGCTCCTCAGAAACTACACAGGATTCCTATGAATCAGAAATGATTCAACACCACTTAACAACCACTTAGTTAGTAGCCCGTTAGATGTAGTGGATAGCATATGGGACTACTTTCTGCAAAATCAAGCAGTTCAAATCCACCAGCTGCTCTGCAGGCTTTCTGCTCCAGTAAAAATTTCTAAGAGCCCTGGTGTGGCACTGTAAGATAAGCAATGAACTGGCAACCACAAGGCCACCAGTTTAAGCCCACCAGCTGCTCTCAGATACCCTATTCAGGGTCAGTATGAGTCAGAACCAACTCAACAGCACAAAACAAGAACGATTTATAGCCTCCAAAACCCTATACAGAGTCGCTATGAGTCAGAATGGACTCAATGATACTTCACCACCACCACTACCACCATCACCAACACAAGAAATTCCAATTTTCCAACATCTTTTTGAACCTAAGTAAAGGGACTAATAATGAAAACAAGAGCATATACCTTTGCGGGGATATTATCAAGATCATATAAGAGTATGCAGATGGAAATAGTTTGCATACTATAAATTTCTCTTTAAATAACAGACCACACATAAAATCATGACTAACAGAGTTCCAATTCATTTGTACTCCCAGTAGGGTACCAAAAAAAGTCCAGCTTCCAGAATTGAGATGTTTTTGATGTGCATCATATGGATGCATTCAATGAAAAAATAAGGCCTCTAGTAAACATCCATTCGGTTGACTTGGGTTTCCAAGAATATATTGAAGGTACATCATAAAAGAATCTAAATCATTATTTGTATATACATCCTTCACATTCCTCTTAAAAATTAAAATGTGTGTCTCAAAAACGGCCAAATATTTCAGTTCCACTTTCATGTGAATGCTTTGACCAAAGAATACTGCTCCAACTATTTTTTAAATGCACTTAGTGGTCAAAGGTTTTATGATAATTACGGTTCAACTGGGTGTTGTCTGACCCATAGAGTCATAGAGTTGGGCATGCACAGCAGCACCACATCATTAAATGGAAATGGTGTATGAAATCTGACTCGAGCCTGACCTAAAGGCACAAGTAAGCTGCATGAAGTCATAGCCCAAATGTCTACGGTCACCACTCCTATTACATTAGTTCTCTTTCCCAGTCTGCACCTATGGCCCCATGAGGAGCTCCTTATGATCAACTGAAAAAGAGGAAATTCATGCTTAGTTTACAGATGGCTATGCACAATATACAAGGAGCTCTGGTAGCGTAGTGGTTACGAATCGGGCTGCGAGCCTTAGGGCCAGCGGTTCGAAACTACCAGCCACTCCGCGGGAGAAAGATGAGGCTTTCTACTCCCGTAAAGATTTACACCCTTGGAAACCCTGTACAGGGTCGCTATGGGTCGGACCCGACTCGATGGCACTTAACAACAACAACAATGCACAATATACAGGCACCACTGGAAAGTGGACAACAGCAGCACTACAGACCCTCTCTGGGATTTCCCTAAAGGGAAGGAGTGAAAGAAAATCCTCCCAATGGGCAGAATTTCAAGTAGTGCACCTGGTTGTTCATTTTGTTTGGAAGGAGATATGGTCACTTGTGTGACTGTATACTGATTCATTCATGAGCACTGGTCAATGATTTATCTGGATGGTCAGGAACTTAGAATGAGGTATGGGGAAAAGGTATACAGATAATTATGACTAGGCTAAAAAAAAGTGAAGATACTTCTGTCTCATGTGAATGCTCACCAAAGGGTGATCTCAGCGGAGTAAGAATTTAACAATCAAGTACTAAGATTACACATTCTGTCAAAACCAATCATCCTCTTTCCCTAGTCACTCCTGCCAACAGGCTAATGAACAAAGTGGCCATGGTGGCAGAGGTGGAAGGTATGCATTGGCTCAACAGCACAGACTTCCACTCACCAAGACTGCTAGTGCCCAATCTGCCAACAGCAGAAGCCAACAATGAGCCCACAATATAGAACCATTTCTCAGGAGAATAGTCAGCAGCCTGGTGGCATGTTGATTACTTCAGACCACTTTCATTGAGGACAGCCTTTTGTTCTTACTGGACTAGACATGCCAGATATGCATTTGCCTTCCCTGCATGCAATGCTTCAGCCAAAACTACCATCTGTGGACTTACAAAATGCCTTATTTATTGTCACGGTATCCCACACTACACTGCCTAGGATCAAGTGAGTCATTTCCTAACAAATGAAGCATGGCAATGGGCCCGTGCTGATGGAACTCACTGATCTTACCATGTTCTCCATCATCCTGAGACAGCTGGTTTGATCAAATGATGGAATGGCCTTCTAAAGACATAATTACAACATCAGCTAGGTGGCAATACCTTGCAGTGTTGAAGCAATGTTCTCCAGGAGGTTGCATATCCTCTAAACCATTATATGGTTCTGTTTATCAAATAGCCAGGATTCACAATTTCAAGAACCAAGGGGTGGAAATGGGAGTAGCAACACTATCAATCCTAGTAACCCACTTGCAAATTTTTTGCTTTCTGTCCCTGGGACTGTATGCTCATCAGCTCTTGGAGGTTTTAGTATAAAAGATAGGAAAATTTCCACTTAGAGACATAAGAGTGCTTGCTCCCTGTTGAACTGAAACTTAAGAATTCCCCTCAGCCATTTTGGGATCCTCATACCTCAGGACCAACAGACAAAGAAGGAATTACTACATTGGATAGTGTGATTGATCCTGATTACCAAAGAGAAACTGGATTGATATTACATAATGGAGGTAAAGAAGAACATGTTTGGAATCCATGAGATTTCTTAGGAGGTCTCTTAGTACTAATATGTCCTGTTATTGAAGTCAGTGGCAAACTACAGCAACCCATTGTTGACTAGTAAGGACACAGTCCCTTAAAGAATGAAGGTCTGAGTCATCCCACCAGGTAAAGAACCATGACCATCTGAGGTGCTTGTTGAGGGCAAAGAGAATGCAGAATGGGTACTGTAAAAAGGTATTTCTAAATATCAGTTATGGCCATGTGATCAGTTGCAGAAATCACAACTGTAACTGTTATGAGTTCTTTTTCTTTCAAATATTTTTGTTTTATTCGCTTATAAAATATAAGATGTATATCGGTTAGTGTGGTTTTGGCCTTACAGCTGTATCATGTTAGGTACAAGTATGACTTTATAATTGTGTTAATTTAGAGATTATGTATGGTTTAAGAAGCTGAATTCAGACGGTAGACTATAATAGTTAAGGATTTGCTCAACAAAACTGGGCCAAGATTCTCAGTGGTTTCTCAGCTCAACTGAGAAATGTAATCATTCCCGATGAAGAGATCAAATACAGTGTAATTAGCTCCATGATAAAATCTGCTGTGGCAGTGTATAAACTGAAAGGAAGTTTCCTCAGGGGTGTGGCCTGATTCTAATATACTAGACACTAAAGCAGAGCATGCTGCTTTCTGAAGATCCTGCATCTGGTTCATAATCCGACCTCCAGTTCTTTGGACTTGAGGCAGTGGCCTGCTCTATTGCTTACAGATCCTGGGAGTCATCAGCAGCCTGCCATCTTACCTGCCTCACCTGTCTGCCTATCACCTAACCTACCTATCTTGGTTAATCAGTCCTTCAGCTATGTGAGTCAGAAGCATCCAACCTGACATCTGACCCATGGACTTGGGGCTTGCCCACCTCTACCAATGTGTGAACAATTTCATTAATATAAATTTCTCTTTACATATTCCTAAGATGTGGTGCTGTAGGATCAGCACTGGACTGCAAACCACAAGGTCAGCAGTTTGAACCCACCAGCTACCCCTTAAAAACCTTACACAAGGTCACTATGAGTTGGAACCAACTTGAAGGAACTTACAACAACAACAAATATAAGCTGGTTTTGCTTCTCTAGAGCACTGAGCCTAATATGAGATCACATGATCCTTTCATACACGCTATCACTATACCTGGTTGGGATAGGAAGAGTTGAAAGTAACTGCATTTTACAGAGATGAGGCATCCTGGACTAAATAATCTGGCCAAGGATGCTAGATCTTGGTTATGAGCTCTTTTATTCTCTCATGCTATACAATTTCACTAGAAAGCAGCTCCAAATTTCTTTATCCTGTAGAAAGTTTACACTCTCACATACTAATTTATCTGCTAGGAAACATTTAATTTGAAGTTTGAGGTAATTGGCTAATAGAGTAAAACATAAAACAGTCCATCATAATTGGATCAATCATTTGGGATAGTCATTGAAAATAAGGACTGGTAAAATTAATCCCCATAATTTCTCACCATACTTCCAGACACCAAAAGAAAGAGCTAATAAATAGCAAATTAATTCTTAGAAGCACAAGATATTTTGATCAAATATCAAGACCTGAAGCTTCTTTATTTTAGTTTGCCTAAAACTTGTAGTTATTCAAAAAATAAACGAATACTCCAGATCCATGAAACTAGAACACACTTGATTCTGTTACTAAACATATACAGTATATCTTAATAGTTAACTGGAATAGCAGTATGTTAGGACGTATCCATGATTCTTAACCATTACAAGCGTTAGCATAAATACTTCATGTAAAGCCTACCAAGTTGATTGGAAGAAATACCAAATAACCATCAAGTAATCTTCAGGTTTGCATCTTTTCACCATATTTATTCATGATGTTGTTGTTGTTAAGTGCCATCTAATTAGGTCCAACTCATAGTGACCCTGTATAGGGTTTGTGAGGAGCAGCTGGTGGTTTTGAATTGCTGACCTTGTGGTTCTCATTCCAGTGCTGATCCTAGGATACCATACCAGTAGTTCTATACTTATTCATACTTAACAAATAATCCGAGAAGCTAGATTATATAAAGAAGAACATGGCATCCTGATTGGAGGAACCATTAACAACCTTCAATATACATATAATACAACCTGGCTTGCTGAAACCAAAGAGGATTTAAAATACTTACTGAAGAAGATCAAAGACCACAAATTTCAGTATGAATTGAACATCAATATAAAGAAAACAAAATTCCTCACTACTGGACCAACATATAACATCACGATAAATGGAGAAGAGATTAAAGTTGACAAATACTTCATTTTGCTTTGATCCATAATTAACACTCTTGGAAACAGCAGTGAAGAAATGAAATGAAAAGATGGCAGACTAGGCAGGTTCACTACATAGGCCCTCTACAATAGATACAAGGGATCAAATAAAACACACACAGGTGAAAATTCTGGGCCCCTGAGATTCAGAAAAAAAGTTAGAGAGGTGGATGAAGTGTTTGTTGAGAGGAAAGGCCAAGCAGGGACAGCAAAAGAGGGATACTGATTGGTGGATGACTGGCCTGACATAGCATCACCATATAGTAAGCAGTTTTGACAGCAAAGGGAAGTCTAGCACAGCAGATTTGTGCCGGTGGCAGAAAAGGTACGATTTCTTCTTTTTCCCCACAATCCCCTGGTGACTGGAAGTGTAGCCAGCTCCCATCATCAACCACAGTCAGCACAAACCCTGCTTTACAGGAGTTCGGAGCCATGTGGTTGGGATCCAGTGTGAGTTGGAGGTTGGCTGTGCCACTTTGGTGTCCTGCTTTGGTTCCTGGATACAGGTGGAATTGGCTCCAAGCCTACAAAGCCCTCAGAGCCACTAGACCAGCATTTAGTCAGTCATGTTGCCCCAGATTTCCTGTGATCCTGATGGACATTAAAACCCAAAGGGCCCAAAAATCAATTCCAGATTAAGTGCCCTCAATATGCGTAACACCAAGTCCAATAGGAACCCCATCTAGGGCACTCTATTGTCACATCTCTTTCACAACCACCTCGTGAGCTCCTTGAGTTGAAGGAACCCACGAGAGATTTCTCTACACTGGGTCCAACAACTGCACTGTTTGTTTTTACAAATACAACAACCCTACAATGCCCCAGCAACAACAGACAATTTTATTTCACACGAAGAAATAACAGAGAATGGCACAAACAAATGACCAAGATGCAAAAGCCAGAAAAGGTTTCTGAGGAAGAAAGGGTAACAGAAGTAACTGAAAAAGAATTCAAAAGAATGATAATTAGGTACCTTTAAAGGCTCAACAGAAAGACTGAAAAAGTAAGGTGAATACAATAAAAACTTCAAAAGAATTCAGGAACACACTGCAAGAACAAACAGACAAAATAAATGCAAAGTTTGAAACAATACAAAACCTGCTACTAGAAATCCAGAATATTAATTCTGAGATCTCAGAAATAGACAATACATTGAAAGGGCAAAGTAGTAGATGAAAAACAATGGAAGCCAAAATTTGTGAGCTCGATGATAAATCTCTCAATACTAAGATGCTAGAAGAACAATCAGGAAAAGAATGAAAAACTCCGAAGAAAGCCAAAGACTTATGTGGGACACCAGGAACAGGAAGAACTTATAGGTGATCAGAATTTCAGAACAGGAAGAGACAAGCACAGAGAAAACTGTTGAAGAGTTGTTGGAAGAAAACTTCCCCAGCATCATGAAAGATGAGAAACTAAGCCTACAAGAAGTTGAACGAATCCTAAATAGGACAGATCCCAAAAGAAAATCACCAAGACAAAACATAAACAAACTTTCCAAAAATCAAAAAAAAAGGAAAGAATCTTGAGAGAAGCTTGGGAAAAACAAGAAGTTACCTACAAAGGAGAACCAATTAAGACTAAGCTCTGATTTCTCAGCAGAAACCATGCAGGCAAAAAAGCAATTAGATGACATATACAAAATTCTTAAAGATAAAAATTGTCATTCAAAAATCACATACCCTGACACCAGAGATGGAGGCAAATATGATGATGTGGAGAGATGGAGCAACTGGGAACTCTAGACTCAGAGAGGGAGAGGGGCTGTGTGCTGATGACCAGGGGATAGGCTTGCAGGGTATACCCTTTGGTTGGTTGATGATGCATGGAGGGGAATGTAACCATGGCAATGAAATGATATACAATAAGATGAATGCAAAGCTAACATTCTCCATGTAAACCAACACACAATTCACAATAAAACATTTTTAAAAAGAATCACATACCCAGCAAAGCTGTCCCTCAAATGGTGAAATTAGGGCATTTCCTGATAACCAGAAATTAAAGGAACTTGTAATGACCAGCCTAATTTTACAAAAAAAAAGCTAAAGGGTATTATTCTTTGGACTGAAAACCAACAACAGCAGACAACCACGGGGGTAACAGTACCATACATGACAATATCGCCCAGAATTCAATCCAGATATAGAAGTATTTAAAGTAAAACAAATCTAAAAGACTGAAAATATGGAATCAGAGGTATCAATGTAAATGAAATCAATGAAAGGCAAAAGAGGGAACAGTGTAGATACAGAACTTTCAAATGGCAAGGAAATCAGGTAGATTTCTAAATAAACTATTTAAAGACAGGGAAAAATAATATTCCAAGGTAACCTCAAAGAAAAATAGTACAGCTGTACATCAAAGTTTTTTTTTAAAAGACGATAATCAGAAAGATTTAGGAAACATTAACATAACAGAAATGAAAATGATAAGAAAACCCAAAACCAAAATGACCTCAGTATTGTATGTATCAAAGAATCCAGCAGCACTACAAAAAAAGCACACAGAAAAATAACAATTCATACCTATTATGAATTATATGATGTAAACTATATGAATTGTATGAAATTTATTGATGTAAAAGGATTAAATGTACCAAGTCAAGAGGCATAAAGAGCAGAACTGATAGAAAATAGGATCCCTTAATATGCTGTCTACAAGAGACAAATCAGAAAGATGGCGACAGCCTAAATGCTCATCAACAGAAGATCGGTTAAACAAACTTTGGTGCCCACAAAGAGTGGAGTAATACAAAAGCTGAAGAGTAATGATGAACCTGTGAAACACCTTACAACACAGTTGAACCTGGAGGGCATTATGCTGAGTGAAATTAGTCAATCACAAAAGGACAAACATTGTATGAAACCAATATTGTAAACAGTTACAAAAAAAAAAAAAGATTTTCTTGATAAAACAAACAACCTATGATGGTTACGGGAATGGGAAGGTGGGAAAAGAAAACTATTCATGGGCTAGAGGGTAGACACATGTAAACACAGGTCACAGGGCAGGCAATAAACAAGAGGGAGATTAGCAGAGAAAAGAAAAGTAGCAGGAGACACAGGGAAGAATGCAATAATAGTTAAAAGTGAATAGAAGTAAATGCTGTTAGCTGTTGATGTTGTTGTCGTTGTTAGGTGCCATTGAGTCAGTACCGACTCACAGAAACCTTATGCACAACAGAATGAAACACTGCCCGGTCCTGGGCCAACCTCATAATTGCTGCCACACTTGAGCCCAATGATGCTGCCAATTTGCCAATCCATCTCGCTGGGGATCTTCCTCCTTTTTTCTGACCCTCCACATTACCAAATATGATCTCCTTCTCCAGCAACTGGTTCCTCCTGACAATATGTCCGAAGTATGATGGATGAAATTCAGCCACTCTGGCCTCCAAAGACCAAAATATTCTGGCTGCACTTCTTCCAACACAGATCTGTTTCTTCTTTTGGTAGCCCATGGTACTTTGAATATTCTCCTCCAAAATCATAACTCAAATGTATCGATTCTTCTACGGTCTTTCTTATTCACTGTACAGCTTTCGCATGCAAAAAGGTAATTGAAAATACCATGGCTTGGGTCAGGCACACCTTAGTCCTCAAGCTGACATCTTTTCTCTTCAACACTTTAAAAAGGTCTTGTGCAGCAGATTTGCCAAATGCAATACGTCATTTGATTTCTTGACCGCTGCTTCTATGAGTGTTGATGGTTGATCCAAGAAGAATGAAATCCTTGACAACTTCAATCCTTTCTCCATTGATAAAAATATAGTTTATTGGTCCAGTGGTGAGGATTTTTGTTTTCTTGACACCGTGACAGCAGTAATGGGTTCAAGGGTAATACCAATTGTGAGAGGGCAGTGTTTCATTCTATTGTGCACAGGGTTGCTATGAGATGGAAACAACTCAATGACACCCAACAACAACAATGAAAAAATTTTTTGTACATTTGGACTCTATAGCATCCATTCTATTTGATAGCTTCTGAAAAGGGAGGAGTGTTTTTAGTTTAATAACTGAAAAGTAAATCACTTTCAAGTAGGGTTAAATTGCAGCTATTTGAAACAGATATTGTTTAATTTTGCTAGAAAAATAGAGTCATGATACTGTTTTAAACATTACAGGGTTTTAAAACTAATAATTATTTTAATAGCTTTTAATTAAGAATCTAGTATTGCCATAGAGAAAATTAAATGCCCAGTAAAGATGTTTGTTATATTAAAAAATGAAATAGCAAATAAAAAGGTTTTAAAAGAAACTAATAATGTACTACTATGTCTTTTTAACAAGTTCCAATTAGGTTTCAAATGTTTTTCTTTTAGAATCTCAACACAGAATCTCAACAAAACTAGAATACATAACCTTAGAATATCTGTAGAACTATGCTAAAAATGAAATTAAGAATAAAAGACTAAGACAATTTTCAATTTTGAACTCCCTATCAGAAGAAATTCAAATTACATGTACAGGTAGCTTTCAACAACTCCGCCATAAGTTAGCTGTGATTAAAATAGAATATCTCATTTTTTTAGTTTTCATTTTACTAGTACTACCTTTCATTATCAAGGAGCTCTGGTAGCGTAGTGGTTACGAATTGGGCTGCAAACCGCAAGATCAGCAGTTCAAAACTACCAGCTGCTCCGCGGGAGAAAGATGAGACATTCTGCTCCTGTAAAGACTAACAGCCTCGGAAACCCCGTGCAAGGTCGCTATGAGTCGGAACCAACTCCACGGCACATAACAACAACAACCTTTCATTATCACTATCTTTATATAGCTTATCTTTATTTGTCTTTGGGTATTAGAAACATTACATATGAACTTAGACATATCGTAATACATACATACAAGAAAAATATGTAAATCATAAAGATTTACTCCAGTGGTGAAGAAAAGTGGATTATGCTGGCATTTTGTCAGTTGTGGTCATAACACCTCTTGTGGAAGGTTCTGGATCATCTGGATTATCTCTGGGAATGGGGCTGGCATTTCTAGTCAGAAAATTATTGAGAGTTGTTCATATATTCCTTTTCATTTTTCCTTAATATAGTGTGTGGCAACATCTCATTGCTTCTCAAATCTGCCTAGGGACTTTAGCAAAGTGACAGGTGTTTCTGTCTGTATTTTCAAACAACTGAAGCTCCAGGTTTAGTATAGTAAAGTCTCCACCTAATTCTCACTGTAAAAATTTTGACAACTTATCTCCTTCCTCTTCCTTTATTCTTCAGCATTTTTTCCTTTATAATGTCTTTGGACAATAAGTCATAAAATTGAATATGTGAGTGTGCACAGCTAAGATTAACATCAGCGAACTATCCACTGCACCACTGTATGTAGTTCATATTACTAATGAGAGGTACCAAAACAAAAGACAGTTGTAAGTGTGGTGTGTCCTGACTCAAGGGCATCAGTAAGTCAAGGACTACCTGTATTTTACTAATTTTTCATAATAGGGAACAGAAATAGCATAGCTATAGCTAAAAAAGAGCTCACAGTCAAAAAAATTGTTTTAAATAACAGAATCTGCCAAACAAATAGTAACCACAGCAGTCAAGCTGATTCCAGCACTTAACAACAACAACATGGGTCAAATATAAATTTCACATAAGCTGCTAAAGAAATTAATTCTACAGTAAACATAAAGCCAGCATTAAATTTTCTCATTCCATACAATCACTAGAATCCCTGCTAAACTATTCAAACCCAAGATTCAACCTAGAATTTAAAATACAATACACATGATGTAGACACTAAGATGCAACACCCAGATTCCCCTTCGAGGAGGACTTGCAGATCAGCTGGAGGGAGTGCAGTCAACAAACAGTCCCCAACTGTCCACTACTTCAGAGTCTGCTTCAGGTTCAGTGAGTTGCATTACTAAAGGTCACACCTTTGCCTTGTCCCTATGGCTAAATGGAAAGATAAAGGACCAGCCTTTAGGCCTAATGCAGCACAATTACTCCAGTGCCTGCCATCAGCTGATGGAGGCCTTTTCAGCATTGCACCGCAATTTGACTTCCCCAATGACTAGTTCTACCCTGTGCCTTCCTTTTATAAGTCTCAGTCACTAAAAAGACCTTCTACCCCCAATTCTCAGCATCTGCTTCTGAAAAATACAAATTGTGGCAATGTACTTTTCAAAATGTTTTGTTTTGAAAGTTAAACAAAATATTTCTGATGTCGATGGTACATGGAGGGGATTATAATCAGTGTAATGAAACAAGGTGTATGACTTGTATGTACAACTGATGATCTGCCCTGTAACCTTTCATTCAATTCACAATAAAAACATTAAAAAAAAAAAAAAAAAAACAATAGGGAAAGGAAATTTTGTCACAGTGAAATTGGCAAGACATGTCCTGTTAGAGTGGTTGCAGTGAAAATCATAGACAAAACTCAGCTAAATCCTACCAGTTTAAAAAATGTGCCCCCCTGGACAGACGAGTCCCCCCAAAATGCTGCTCTTTGCTGACTGGAGCTGTGATGAGGGCAGATTTAGGGTGTCCTCCTGCTAGAACTTTTTAAAAAATTTCTGTCCATGGCTCACTTAACGTTTCCTGATTTATACTGTGAATCAAACAGAATGATTTCAGGTGGCCTTCAGAACTATTGCAGACCTATTTCGTTGGCTGGAATACAAAGGAAAGTGGATGCCACTCTGCTTTTCCCATCAGGATGCGAGAAAACTATAAAACCATGTATGAATATGATACTGAATCTTGCTTCATTTAAATAAAAATTTTTTTTTTAATTTCTGATGTTAAGAAACTTGATGTACCCAGAATAAATGAAGAATTCTTGCAACCAAACAATAAAGACATATAACCCAATTTAAAAATGGGCCAAGGATATTGTGAAAATTGGTGTGGAGGAAGTGACATATGACTCCTCTGACTTCACCAGAGGGAAAGGGAACCAAACATAATGTTAGCCCAGACCAAGGCCAATTCCTAGAAGGCAGGGGTCAGACATGCTTATACTTTCCAACCTTCCTTATCAGTTTTGCCATCAGCCATCCCAACCATGGCACTCAACTTCTCAGCTGGGTTAGATAATTCATTGCAATGGCCACACAGAATTCATATACAATGCTCATGATTATGCGGACTATTAGAGAAGTTAGCAGATTACAATTCAGGATTAGAAATGAATGCTCAGGATACAATTCTTTGATCAGGAAAGCCTCTCTTCCACCATACCCATGCCAAGAAATCTGGAAGACCAGCTCCCTGGCCAGCTGATTTGATCAGGAGAGCCTCTCTTCCACCATACCCACAGGAGAGCCTCTCTTCCACCATACCACCATACCCGCAGGAAAGTTTACAGGGCACATCATCAGTTTCACATTCTCTGGTTCTCAAGTCTCTTGGCCTGGCTTTTGCCCAGCTCAGGCAATGTCACAAAGCTCTTTTAGGGCTGCTGGTGAATGCCCAAAGAGCACTCCACATCTCTGTAAACCTCAGTCCAAAGACACTCAACTCAAACTCCATGGGTTGGTAAACCTAGCTCTTCAAATTAAATGTCTGGAGGCACCCCACTCTACAAGTGAGCCTCCTGCCCAAAGGAACTCAGCTTTACTCACTCCAAGGGCTGGGAAGATCACTACTCTGTGTTATGGTCTGGCTTTTGGTTCTGGCTCCTGTCCTCTGGTGTCACTGATTTCTGTCTCCTGGGTGGAGGAGATTCAACACATAGGGTTGAAAGGGCATGCTCCACTCCTGACTTGTCTTTCTTATTAGTGGTGAGAGTCCTGCTTCCCACTTCTGAGAGGGCTCATTTTAAACCGAGCAAGATGTCAAAACTGACCAATCTCTTTGTTAAGAGTTCCACACTTAGTCCTGTTAATGATCACTCATAATTGGATCAGAAAATCCTATCAGAATTTTCTCCCACCTTCTCATCCCCAGACCTATCAAGAAAAGACGAAATCTATTCAAGCTGCATAGTCTCAGCCACTTGTTTGGTGGGAATTACAAAGACAATGGCTAGAGGACCATTATTAAATAATTCACTGCATCACAGATAGAAATAACAATTTTTCCAAGGAAGATATACAAGTGACCAAAGAGCACACAAGCAGATTCTCAAAATCACTGTGTGTTAGAATATGCTAACCAAAACCACAAGAAGATATCACTTCACACCTACAGTTGCTGTTGCTCTCGTTGTTAATTGTCGTTGAATCAGTTCCAACTCATAGCTGATGACTTTCAACTGCCCGAGCTTGCATTTTGCAGCCCATGCTTATTTTTACAGCTGTTTTGACTATCATTAAATAACTTATACCCACCATTGTACCAACTTACTTCAAATATAGAAATGTGCCATTTGCTACAGATAAAATACTTGAACAATTGCTTCTTAATCTCAATAAACTATACATAGAATATTCACAATAAAGTTTAATGGCAAAGGTAACTTTGTAGAGCCCACTATTGTACTGTACAAAGACACATTCATATCCAATATGTACTGACAGTGAACTCCTTATTTATTTAAAAAAGGAAAAAAATCTCTGTGAAACCTAACAATGTAAATACATTAATAAGGAATATCATCAATTGCTTTCAAAACAGGAATTTTTTTGGGTTTTAGAATTTCCCCCATTCTTTATGAAGTGATAATACCTTTTAGAATTTCATTTTTGTACCATATTTCAACAGTACCCTCATCCTAGGACCAAAATAGGATGAAATGAGAAGGATTTGGGGAAGACTCAATACAGTTATCAGATTGCAAATGTCTGATCTTAAAAACAGACTAAGGAAGCTGGAGCTTCGAGTCACTTTTTAAATCTGCCATATTAGTTACAGTCTTTGTGTACTTTATTCAGGTAAACAATATACACAATTGATACCTTCTCTAAATTAACATAAAATGTGAGGCAGCAGAAGCTCTTATTCTGAAAATTATCAAACAGCTTTGAAACCTCCTAGTTTTCTACAAATATTTTCCATAAAAACTGTGTCCATTGCAAGGCCACACTAATAACTGTATGAAATAAGCTGTGGCATAGAAGTTGCTAACGTAAGGACACTTTGTGGAATGTTATATCATTTATGACATTTGACCTACATTTAGTCAGTATGCCAGGTGGCTCTCATTACTATAGTCAAGTGCTGATGTGGCACTGCGGATTAATGTGCTGGATTGCAAGGTAGGCAGTTCAAGCTCATCAGCCGCTCCTCAGATACCCTATGCAGGGTTGCTATGGGTCGGAACCAACTCAACAGCACTTCACTTTCACTTTTCATATAATAACAAAATGATAGGGTCCTTTCCTATGATCATTAGAGTCAAGAATTGTACAAATGAGAATGCCAATTCTAATATTTTAGCTAACTCTCCCAAAAGACTCTTCTACTGCAGAACAGCAAAGCCCTAGAATGTTGGACTCTTGGTGTAGTGCTTTAGGATCAGCACTGGACTGCGAACCACAAAGTTCACAGTTTAAACCCATTAGCTGCTCCTCAGAAATCCTATACAGGGTCACGATGAGTCAGACCCAACTAGATGGCACTTAACAACAACAGTACGTTATAATTTACAAATGATATGAAAACAACAACAAAAAGAATATAAAATAAGATTTTCTAGACTCAAGAAAAAAGAAGAATCTCTCTACTATTATGTGCAAAAAAAAGAATTTAACAAGATGACTTGCTATAAGATAAACACATAGAAAATTAAAGGTATTCATAAATAACAGCAACAGGCATTTACAAAACATATTTTTCAAGAACACATCATTTGTAATAGCAAAAAATATAGCAAGAATAAATCTACCAAAAGATATGTTAAACCTATATACAGAAAATGATAAAATGTTACTGAAAAACATTAAAAGATCATCTATCACATTCATAAATAGAAAAACTCATTATTATGATCTCACCAAGTTTCCTAATTGGTACATGGATCCAATGCAATTCCACTCAAACCTATCTGTTATAGATTGAATTCTGTCCTGAAAATATATGTATTGCAATTTCTAACCTCTATGCAAAAAAAATCAAAAGAAGATGGAAGGACTACATGGTCACTGTACCAAAAAGAAATGGTTGATGTTTAACCATTTCAAGATATAGTATATGATCAAGCCAATGGTGCAGAAGGAAGAAGTTCAAGGTGCACCGAAGGCATTGGCAAATTACAAGACTCTGGGAATTGATGGAATACAAATTGAAATCTTTCAACTAACTGATGCAGCACTGGAGGCACTCACTCATCTATGCCAAGAAATCTGGAAGACCAGCTCCCTGGCCAGCTGATTGGAAAAGATCCATATTTGCACCCATTCCAAAGAGAGGTGACCTAACAGAAGGCAAAAATCATCAGACAATATCATCAACATCACATGCAAGTAAAAAATGGCTGCAACAATACAATGACAGGGAACTGTCAGAGCTTCAAACTAGATTCACATAAGGGGTATCATTGGTGACATTAGATGGATCTTGACAGAAGCAGAGATGACCAAAAAGATGTTTAGTGGTGCTTTCTTGATTTTGTGAAGGCTTTCAAACTATGGACAACATTGCACAGAATTCCAGAACACTTGACTGTGCTCAAGAGGAAACTGTACATATACCAAGAGACAGTCACTTGAACAGAACAAGGGGACATTGAACAATTTAAAATCCAGAAGGATGATTTCACCATACTTATTCAATCTGTATGCTGAACAAATAATCTGAGAAGTTGGATTAGATGAAGAGGAGTGTGGCATCAGGACTGGAGGAAAACTCATTAACAACCTGTGATATACAGATGATACAACACGCTTGCTGGAAGCAAAAAAGACTAAAATTCTTACTGATGAGGATCAAAGACCACAGCCTTCAGTATGAGTTGCACCTCAATATAAGGATAACAAAAATCCTCACAACTGGACCAATAAATAACATCATGACAAATGGAAAAAAGACTGAAGTTGTCAAAGACTTCATTTTGCTTGGATCCAGATCCACTTTTTCATAATCCACAATGTATTACATTAGGCAAATCTGCTGCACAAGATCTCTTTAAAGTGTTGAAGTAAAAAGATATCAGTTTGAAGACTAAGGTGCTCTTGACCCAAGCCATGGTATTTTCAATACCTTCAAATGTATGTGAAAGTTGGACAATGAATAAGGAAGACCATAGAAGAATTGATGTAATTGAATTATAGAATACTGAAAGTACTATAGGCTGCTAGAAGAACAAACCAATCTGTGTTAGAAAAAATACAGACAGACTGCTCCTTAGAAAACAGACTTTGTCTCTCATATTTTGGATATATTATCAGGAGGTAGAAGTCCATGAAAAAGGACATTATGCTTGCTAAAGTGAAGGATCAGTGAAAAAAAGTAAGATGCCCAATGAGATGGACTGGTATACTAGCAGCAACAATGGGCTGAAGCTCAAACAACAGTTATGAGGATTGTGCAGGACTGAGCAGTGTTTGGTTCTGTTATGCAGAATCATAGGGTTGCTATAAGTTGGACCTAAAAACAATGACAATGTTTGTGGTTATAATCCCATTTAGAAGTGGGTTGTCTGTTATGTCAATGAGGCAGGATTAGTGTTGCAAATGTATTAAATCAATCTCTTTTGAGCCATAAAATGAGACTAAACAAGCAGGTGATAAAAGTAGAGATGGAGTAACATAAATTCTGAGAAACATAGAAGTCTCCAAGGAACCAGAAAGCAGAAGCTGAAGACACAGGACCCTCAACCAAAGCCAACAGAGAGAGAAAGCCTTCTTCTACAACCAGTGCTTGGAATTTGGAGTTCTAACCTCCTAAACCATGAGAAAATAAATTTCTGTTAATGCCAACTACTTGTGGTATTTCTTCTACAGTTTTCCTTATTCACTGCCCAACTTCCACATGGATATGTGGCTATTGAAAATACCATGGCTTGGGCCAAGTGCACCTTAGTCCTCAAACTGACATCTTTTTTTACTTCAACACTGTAAAAGGTCTTGTGAAGCAGTTGCCTAATGCAATAAGTTATTTGATTTCCTGATTGCTGCTTCCATAAGTGGTGGAAGGTAGAACGTGTAAATGTATTGACTGAAGAGATTTCTTCGCAGGACCTTAAAAAGAAACCATGTGGTTGCTACCTTGCCATTTACAAGGCCAACTGATAGACATAAAAATGAACTGAGCAAAATGAAAACAAAGCTTAAAGATTTGTAAAATTCTGTTGTACAAACTGAGTACACATATGCTAGAATGTGGCCACACGTTTCTTCTGTTGAAGAAATGAAGCTTGTGACTAATGAACTGAATTAACTGTCACAGAAGATAATTCATCAGTTTATACTGAAGAGGACGCAGAAATAATATTATCTGCCTCTTGGAATTCTACAGGCTAGAAATAGGCCAAAGAAGCTACATCCTGTTGATCTCCATGAAAGAAGTACAAGAAGCAGGGCTTTTTGGTTTCAAAAGGTAGGGCCACAGTCTCCTGGACCTCAAAAGCATGGGGTCACAGCTTCCAGCATTTCAAAGAGTTGTATTTTGCCAATTTAGTTCCAAAATGTGGAGCTGCTTTTAAAGTGTGCCAGAGTTTATTTTTCAGAACACCTTGGCTACAAGAATGGGAGAGATCCAGAGCCAGAAACACCCAGCTAAGTTGCTCTTAGACTTGACCTTTGGAAACATAACAGATGTTTGTCATTTTGTTCTGTTATGGATTTAATTGTGTCCACCAAAAATATGTGCTGCAAATTCTAATCTCTATGCCCAGGGTTATAATCCCATTTGGGAATGGGTCATCTTTGTTATGTTAATGAGGCTGGATCAATGCGGGGATCAATTTAACCATCATTCAAGGGCCATACAAAATTACAAACTTAAAAATTAGCCTGTATTTACTCAAACATTTCATTAACTCACTCTTAATGTTTACTTTGAACCCACTCAACGGCACTTAATAACAACAAAGTATACTTTGCACACTAATGTCAAGAGGGACCAGTCACTGGAGAAGGATATCATGTTTGGTAAAATAGAGGATCAGAGAAAAAGGAAGACCCCCAGCAAGATGGACTGGCACAGTGGAAGCAGGAATGGGCTCAAACGTAGCATCGATTGTGAGGTTGGCCCAGGACCAGGCAGTGCTTTGTTCTGTTGTGCATAGGGTCACTACTACGAGTCAGTACCGACTTAATGGTACCTAACAACAACAACAATGTGATTCCTTGTGTGGCATTTTGGGTTAGTGTACTGGACTGCATTGTCAGTTTGAACTACATGGTCAGCGGTTCAAGCTCACCAGCTGCTCCTTGGAAACTCTATACAGGAGCTAAAGTATCCACTTCCAAGGTGGCTCACTCACATACATAAGAACGTGATACTAATTACTAGAGGCTTCAATACCTCTGCACATGGACTTCTTCACAAGTCTCTTTGAATACCTCACAACATAGCTGCTGGCTTTTTCTAGAAAGATCAATTCAAGACAGGAAATGGTAACCCACAATAAATTTTACATTAATAAGTCACACTCACTTCCTTATACTCTACAGGCAAACAGGAAAGAATGTTAAGATGGCATGTTTATCAAGAGGCAAAGATCACTGGGGCTCATCTTGGAATCTGGCTACCACAGATGGAAAAAAAAAATTACTCTCCAATTATAGAACAGACAAATTGTAATATATTTATAGTGTTGACTATTGCACAGTAATAAAAATAAATGAACCACAGCTAAATTCAAAAACATGAATGAACTTTCCAAAAATAATAATAAAATAGTAAAGAGTTGAAAACAAACAAAATAATGTATTGCTTAGCACACGTGTCCTGAATCTATACCAAAAAGCAAGGGGAAAAAGTAAGTACAAAATTTAGAACAAGGATGACTTCTGAGAATGAGGAAGGAGGCGTGGTGGTATAATTGTATGCCATGCAGTCGGTTCTGACTCATAGTGACCCTGTGTATAAAGTTTCCAAGGCTGTAAATCTTTTAAAGAGCAGAAAACCTCATCTTTCTCTTGTGAAGCAATTGGTATATTTGAACTGCTGACTTTGAGATTAGCAGCCCAACTCATAACCCACTTTATTACCAGGGTTCTCTGAGGAAGGAGAGCTGGTGGTGGTGGTTGCATACCATCGAGTAAAGTTCCAACTCATACCTACCCTGTATAGGGTTTCCAATGCTGTAAATATGGGAACAGAAAACCTCATCTTTCTCTGGAGCAGTGACTGGTAGGTTTGAACTACTGACCTTGCAGTTAGCAGTCCAACTCATAGCCCACAACGCTATCAGTGTTACGTGAGAAAGGAGTTATTATTATTAAGTACTGTTGAGTTGGTTCCAACCCATAGCAACCCTGGATAGGGTTTCCAAGGAGCAGCTCATGGTCAAGTGCTTCTTTGGCAGCACCACACCAAGAGTAAGAAATAATAAATTCAAGTCACTGATAGTATTTTGAGCCTCTTATTGGGTGCTGAACTGACAGGTGTTTATTATACTATTTACACTATAACTTGTATAATAAGCATTACATTCATATAATGCTGTCATTTTTTAATCAGTACATGTAATAAATTGTTGCTGTTGTTTAGTGCCATCGAGTCAGTTATGAACCATATGCTCATTCCCTGGAATATATGAAAGTAATCTTATTTGAAAAAATGATCTTTGTAGAATAATTGTAACAATTTTCAAGATGAGATCATCCTGGATTAACTGAATGGGTCCTAAGTAGAATGACAAGTCTCCTTCTAAAAAATGGAAGAGGAAAGACACTGACACAGAGAAGACGACTATGTGAAGACAGAGGCAAAGAATATAGTTAGGTTATCAGAAGGTAAGGAACAACCAGAGCCACTAGAAACTGGGAAAAGTAAGGAAGAATTCTCCCCTAGAGCCTGCCAACACCTTGATTTCAGACTTCTGCCTTCTAGAACTGTGAGAAAATAAATTTTTACTGTTTTAAGTCACTCAATTTGTGGCAATTTGTTATGGCACCCTCAGGAAACTAATATGCACACTCATACAAAAAATCAAAAATCCATGTTGCACTTACCCTTCTTTATTTATCAACAATATAGTTTTTAAATAATAGACAAAACATTTAAAAGAATACTCTAATTTTTTAAGGAGTCCTAGTGGCACAATGGAGTCCTGGTATGATGCTGAAGGATAAGCACTCGACCGTAAGGTCAGTTTGAACCACAAGGTTGGCAATTCAATCTCACCAGTCGTTCCTGGGTAACCCTATACAGGGTCATTATGAGTCAGAACCGACCCAATGGCGCTAACAACAGTGGCACAAAGGAATCCTGGTGTGGCACTGTGATAGTGGTGATGTGCCATGGAGTCGGTTCCGACTCATAGTGACCCTGTACAGGGTTTCCGAGGCTATAAATCCTTACGGGAACAGAAAACCTCATCTTTCTCCCGTGGAACTGCTGGTAGTTTCGAACTGCTGCTCTTGCAGTTCACAGCCCGATTCATAACCACTATGCTACCAGAGCTCCTTGGTGTGGCACTGTAGCCACAAGGTAGGTCTGAACTACAAAGTCGGCTGTTCAAACTTACCAGCCGCTCCTTGGAAACTCTATGAGTTGGAACAGACTCCATGGCACTTAATAGCAGCAACAGCATGAGTCAGAACCAACTCGACAGAACAAGTGACACATGGTTAAGTGCTAAGCTGCTAACCACAACTTAGTTCAAACATACCAGACTCACCATAGGAAAAAAACTGTGATCGTCTGCTTCCCCACAGATTGGTGGTGGTGGTGGTGGTAGTGGTGGTGGTGGAGGTGGGGTGTGGTGTGGAGTTGGTTTTGATTCAGAGCAACCCCGCATAGGGTTCCCAAAGCTGTAAATCTTTATGGGAGCAGAAAGCCTCATCTATCTCCTGTGGAACGGCTGGTCGTTTAGAACTGCTGACCTTGAAGTTAGCAGCCCAATCGTAACCACTATACTACCAGAGCTCCTTTCCCCAAAGATTAAAGTCTTGGAAACCCTATAGTAAAGTTCTACTCTGTTCTTTAGGGTCATTATGAGTCAGAATCAACTCAACAGCATCCAACAACAAAACTGAATTTGGGAACATTACCTTTTATAAATTTAAAATTTGTTCTTTGAAGCATTTTCTCTAGAATATGGAGACGGTGGCCCATTTTGTTTAGCCAGAAATGTAAGGGTTCTGCTGTTGAGTAACTCTAATAAAGCAGTCAAAAGGAAAAGAATAAGCAAGTATTGAATAAACTACAGAGCAGTAAGCTCTAGTACACCTTTAAAAGTGAGTCAATTTCGTAACTGTTTTGAAATAGAAATAATATTTTTAATAAAAAACTATGGCTTCAAAAGCTTTTGCATCAACTATTAAGAAAAACTTTAAATATTTTTGAAGCTGAATTTAAAAATAATAACCTACAACCTTAAAAAAAAAAAAAAGTCAACTATGTATTTCTGAAATTATCACCTCTCATGTATGTTTTGGTTCATATATGTTTATTATTTCTTGGTCTACTGTTACTAGTAAGTATAATAAGTATAGCCCACCTTTGAAGATCTATGAGAAGCCTCAGTGGTACAATGGGTAAAGCACTCAGCTGTCAACCAAAAAGTTGGTGGTGTGAACTTACCAGCTGCTCCATGGGGAAAATATGTGGAAGTCGGCTTCGGTAAACATTTACAGCCTTTGAAATCGTATGGGGCAGTGCGATGGCAATGAATCTGGCTTAGTTTGGTCTCAAAGATATACATACATATTATCAAGAATAAAATTAATGCTGGCATAGGAGCAGTTATGTTGTTGTTGTTCTAGTTAAGTACCGTAGAGTCAGTTCCGACTCATAGCGACCTGTATAGGGTTTCCGAGGCTGCAAATCTTTACGGGAGCAGAAAGCCTCATCTTTCTCCCGCAGAACAGCTGGTAGTTTCGAACTGCTGACCTTGAGGTTAACAGCCCAATTTGTAACCACTACTCTACCAGAGCTCCTTAGGAGCAGTTGTTGTTGTTGTTGTTGTCAGGTGCCATCGAGTCGGAACCGACTCATAGCGACCCCATGCACAGCAGAACGAAACAATGCTCGATCCTGGGCCAACCTCACCACCGCTGCCACCCCCGAGTCCATCAATGATGCCACCTGGCCGATCCATCTCGTTGGAGGTCTTCCTCTTTTTCTCTGACCCTCCACACTACCCAGCATGACATCCTTCTCCAAGGATTGTTTCCTCCGGACTACATGTCCAAAGTAGGAGAGACGAAGTTTAGCCATCCTGGCCTCCAAGGAGCACTCTGGCTGCACTTCTTCCAAAACAGATCTATTGGTTCTTTTGGCAGTCCACGGCACCCTCAGTATTCTCCTCCAACACCACAACTCAAAGGCATCAATTCTTCTACGATCCTCTTTATTCACTGTCCAGCTTTCGCATCCATATGAGGCTACTGAAAACACAATGGCCTGGGTCAGGCGCACCCTAGTCCTCAAGCTGACATCTCTGCTCTTCAATACTTTAAAAAGTTCCTGTGCAGCAGATTTGCCCAGTGCAATACGTCGTCTGATCTCTTGACTGCTACTTC
Organism: Chrysochloris asiatica; assembly: GCF_000296735.1. Taxonomy (NCBI): domain Eukaryota; kingdom Metazoa; phylum Chordata; class Mammalia; order Afrosoricida; family Chrysochloridae; genus Chrysochloris; species Chrysochloris asiatica. The sequence goes on from NW_006408629.1 coordinate 4,767,918, forward strand.
CGCGAGTGTTGATAGTTGATCCAAGAAGAATGAAGTCCTTGACAACTTCAATCCTTTCTCCATTGATAAGAATGTTGTTTATTGGTCCAGTGGTGAGGATTTTTGTTTTCTTGACATTGAGATGCAATCCATATCGAAGGCTGTGCTCTTTAATCTTCAAAAGTAAATGTTTCAAGTCCTCTTCACTTTCAGCGATCAAGGTTGTATCATCTGCATATCGCAGGTTGTTAATGAGTCTTCCTCCAATCCTGAGCAGTTATAAGAACTAATAATTCAACTTAAAATAACCTGACCCTGGAGCTGCTAAAGGTCCTAAATGCTGGACTCATCTAGTCACAGAAAATCATCTGCCACTCTTCCAATATGACATAAAAATAGGTTTTAATTCTGAGAAAGGGGGGAAAAACCAAAACTTTTTTTTCCAAAATAGGTGGGAAAAAAATTACTATAACAGCAGCCACTGGAGGGAGGACTTGATGTTAGAATAAGAATAAAACAAGCATAAAACATTTTATCTGGTGCTTTGTCTGAACATAACATTTTGTTAAGCTCATTTCTATTTGTTTAAATGACAAATGCTGAAAATACCACTTTTTCTGCATGAGAGTTAAACTTCCTTTCACTGAAAAACAGATGTTGATTCAACTGTCCTTTATTGGTATACAAATTAGCAGTAAGAAAATTATAAGGCTGCCTGAGCTGTCAAAGAATTAGCACCACTGCTTACTATAAGTATATATTTCAAGGCTTGTACTGGATTTTATATAAGCCTATATTAGGTTCATTTGAATTATTATTCATGGATTTTGCTATAGGACTTCAGGCACTACTTAGTCACTAAAACCTGAAACTTGATGAGAGCTAAATTGGCAGAGCTTCCTAAATCTGTGCCATTGCTCCCATCACATGATGGGTTTGCTTTGGTTTTAAATGAAAATATGCATACATTTTAATACTTTAAAATGATCTACTGTTACCAAATGATTTGAGATTATAGTGATCTTATACTTTTTCAAGTAATTGAAAACCAGTTTTAAATGCACCAACAGATATTATAAGATCCCAAGAAAACTGCAAGCCTTCAGTGTTAGCCTTCTGCAAACCACAAAGTATACAGAGTAAAAACAAGATTGTTGTTGTTGTTGTTCAATAAACAACATTCTTATCAATGCAGAAAACATTAAAGTTGTCAACGACTTCATTTTGCTTGGATCAACCATCAACACTCATAGAAGCAGCAGTCTAGAAATTTAACGACCTATTGAATTAGGCAAATCTGCTGCACAAGACCATTTTAAAGTGTTGAAGAGCAAAGATGTCAGTTTGAGAACTAAGGCACGTCTGACCCAAGCCATGGTATTTTCAATAACCTCATATGCATGTGAAAGCTGCACAGTGAATAAGGAAGACCACAGAAGAATTGATGCATTTGAGTTATGGTGTTGGAGGAGAATATTGAAAGTACCATGGGCTGCCAAAAGAATCAATAGATCCGTTTTGGAAGAAGTGCAGCCAGAGTGCTACTTGGAGGCCAGGATGGCCAAACTTTGTCTCTCATACTTCGGACATAATATCAGGAGGGACCAGTCGCTGGAGAAGGATATCATGTTTGGTAAG
>NW_006408629.1:4771286-4789731 GCF_000296735.1 Chrysochloris asiatica
AATACCTCTGGAGTCCTGGTGTGACGCTGTGGGTTAAGGCGCCAGACTGTAAAGCCATTTGAAGTGCAGGACCAGCAGTTCAAGCTCACCAATCACTCCTTGGAAACCCTATACAGGTCGCTATGGGTCGGTGGTACTTAGCAACAACAAAACAATAATACCTCTACAAGAAATAGACAAACAACCCAATTTAAAAATGGGCAGACAACATGAACAGACACGTTACCATTCAGGCAGCCAACAATGTTCACTATCATTAACCAATGCTGTTGTTGTTGTTATGTGCCGTGGAGTCAGTTCCAACTCATAGCAACCCTGTACAGGGTTTCCGAGGCTGTAAATCTTTACAGGAGCAGAACAGCTGGTATAGTTTCGAACTGTTGACTGTGAGGTTTACAGCCTGATTCGTAACCACTACACTACCAGAGCTCCTTCATAAACCATTAGAGAGATGCAAATCAAAACAACAGTGAAATATCATCTGATCCCAGCATTAACGGCAAAATTCAAGAATACAGAAAACAACAAATGCTGGCAAGGATTTGGAGAGACTAGAACCCTCCTACATTTCTGGTGGCTCTTTAAAATTGTGCAACCACTGTGGAAAACAGTATGGCACTGCCTCAACAAGTTAAAAATAGAAATACCGTATGACCTAACAATCTTTCTACTTCATATACACCCACAAGAAATAAGACCATGACACAATTAGATACATTCACACTGATATTCACCTCAGCACTATTCACAGCCCTGAAAGATGGAGACTGCCTAAATGCCCATCAATGGAAAAATAGATAAACAAACTTGGATACTTCTACACAATGAAGTGCTATGCAACTAAGAAGAATAACAATGAATCCTTGTTATTCGTTGATTTGCAGATTCATTGTTATTCTACTTAGTTGCATTGTAAAAAGTCAAGAGAAAGTTTTTAGGCTAATGTCAGGAGTGAGTAGAATAGAAAAGAGTAATTTATTGGCTAGAGGGTAGACACATTAGCTCCAAGGTGATGGGAAGACAATACATAGGAAGAGAGGTTGGCAGAAGAATGAAAAAGACAGGTGAAGACACAGGGAGGTATGCAAGGGCTAAAGGGGATAGAGGTAAATAGCGTTATATACACTATCCTGAAACAACAGTGAGTAGATACATGGATGATACACAGGCTGAACAGATATGGGAGGGAAAGGGAGAATATACCCACAAATATAAAGGGTTTGAAAAGGATACCTGTACATGGATATTTACCTTTGTTGCAAGTATACCTATGAATGTGATGGAGCATAAAGGTGACAAAATGATGAAAGTTTATTAGATATCATCAAATATTTTAAGGCAATGATTCCTGGGCCTGGGGGCTTGGGATAATAGTCTCAGGACCATCAATTGTCATAACAGTCCACAAAGACAATGTTCTACATCTACTTTGATGAGGAGCATCTGGGATCCTAAAAGCTCATGAACAGCCATCTCAGGTGCAGCTATCAGTCTCTCCATGTGTAGAAGAAAGAAGAGTAATGAAAACTGAAGACATTTGGAATCAATTAGTACGATGGCCCAATGAAGCAGGTGAGCATCAGGCACCCTAGAACTGTGAGGCTAGAGCAAAATGGTTAGTACCCAGCTACCATTACCATCTGCTCTAAATGGGATCACGTTAGAATGTCACAGATAGTGGGAGAAAATGTGAAATGGAACTCAAAATTATTTTTAAAAGACCAGGCTTACTGATGAGAAAGACTGGAAGAACCCAAGACTATGGCCCCTAGCCACACCTTCAGGTCTGGAATGGAGCTCATCCTTGTAGACCAATTTTTCTCCCAGCAATAGATAGATATGTTGGGGGGACAACACTAACAAGTTATGCTCACCATCGAATGGTCAATCGTTCAAGACCAAAAGGGCAACATTTTCCTAAAGACAAAATTGGGAAGGGTTGGAAATGAGGGTGGAATGGAAATAAGAACCACAGGGAGGAAGTGGAATAACATGTTACATGGAAGGAATTGAGATCATTACGCAGAACAAAGTGTATGATTTGTTGAATGTAAAACTGATGATCGTCTCTATAAATTTTCACTTAATTCACATTAAAAGTTTAAAAAAATCAAATAAAGCCTACAGCACCACAAAGATAACAGTAAACAAGGGCAGTAAAGCTTTATTAGTCAAATGCTTACACTATATGTGTAGTGAAGACTATAGCAAACTGGAAAACACCTGGCTCATCTCATGGGAACTATAACTTGCTATATTGCTGCCACACAGAATAATGATCCTATGTGCCTGGATTATCCAGTTTTTCAGGAGAAACCAAAAACCTAAATACTGCTCAATTAGCTGAAAACTCAATTTTAAAAACTTTAAACTGTTCAGACCCATTTGGCCTTGGTGTTCCTAATTTGCAAACTCTGCTCTGTGCAGTAAAGCAGAGGTTCCTGGTGGGGGACTTTTGGATAAGCCCTGGACTTCTAACCACAAGACTGACAGTTCAAACCCACCAGCGGGTTCTTGGAACCCTACACAGGGTCCCTATGAGTCAGAACTGATTCAAAGGCACTTAACAACAAGATAATTGCCTAGTATTGTCCTATACAACTCAGCAACATTCAGGACAAAAACACACATACCATTAATAAAAATAACATTTCATTTATCCAGCAGAATAATAATAATGATTCCACAGAAAGTGGAAGCAGATTAAAAGCATTTTCCAAAAGCAAGTCTACAAGATTACTCCCACTTTTGGAAGCAGCCAAATATTCCCTATGTGTTGTTGTTGTTGTTAGGTGCCATCAAGTCGGTACTGACTCACAGCTAACTATGCATAAAAGAACTGCCTGGTCCTGAGCCAAACTCACAATATAGGCACAGATTATTTTCAATAGCCTCATGTGCATGCCAAATTTGGATAGTGAATATGGAAGACCATAGAAGAATTGATGCATTGGAGTTATGGTGTTGGAGGAGAATATTGAAAGTACTGCCAAAAGAATAAGTAGATCCGTGTTGGAAGAAGCATAGCCAGAGTACTTCTTGGAAGCCCGGATGACCAGACTTCATCACTCATACTTCAGACGTAGTGTCAGGAGGGACCAGTCACTGGAGAAAGATATCGTTTGGTAAAGTGGAGAGTTGGAGATAAAGAGGAAGACCCCCAGCGAGATGGATTGGCACAGTGGCAGCATCAATGGGCTCAAACATAGCAACGACTGTGAGGTTGGTCCCGGACTGGGCAATGTCAAGTTCTGTTGTGCATAGGATTGCTATGACTCAGTACCAACTCGATGGCACCTAATAAGAACAGCAAGGCACATATAATTGACAGCTCTTCAAATGAGTCAGAATGGGCTAAAGAGCAATTAGTTTGATTTGATTTTCAAATCACTTGGCATTAAAAAATTTTTTAATATTTTTTAAATGATAGTATTACTTCCCTGCTCTTAGGTCTTAACCATTGACAAAAACCATGTGGGAGCCATATCTGACGTCCCCTGGCTTCACAAGGCAGAAAGAGAATCAATCTCAAAATCAACCCAAGGCCGATTCCTAGGAAGCAGCGGTCAGACATGCTTCTGCCCTACAACCTTATTTAAACTATTCTGGCACCAACCATCCCTTCCACAGCAAGCTCTGCTTCACATCTGGGTTCAATAATCCATTGCAATGGCCATACAAACTCATAATAATACTCACAATTAGAGGTTTATTAGGGAAGTGAACAGGGTACAATTCAGGATCAGGAACAACTCAGGATGCAGCAGTTCCACAATCAAGAATGCCTCTTGTCTGCCATACTGCAAGCAAGCCTCACTCTTGTCTTCAATCTTTCAGTCTTGTAGCCCCTTGGCCTCTGCCTCAGTCCATGGCCCTAGAGCTCACAGCTGCTCGTCTCTCCATGTCACCACCTCTACTGGTTTTCTATGTAGGATCTCATGCTCCACTCAAGCTCTTCCTTCTTGATACTCATGGAATCTTCCATTCCTATTTCTGAGATGGCTCCTTTTAAGCCTAGGTGGATAGCAAAACTAATCCTACCTAGCCTTAGAGTCCTAAAAAATTTATTTGCATGGTCCCATCCAATCACTTCCAAAAGAGAAGAACACATTCAGCATTTCTCAAGCTAAGAGAACTGAAGAAAAAATTTAAGCCTTGACTTGCAATATTGAAGGATTGTATGGGCAAAATACTGAATGATACAGAAAGCATCAAAAGAAGATGTAAAAAATACACAGAGTCGCTGTACCAAAAGGAATTTTTCAACGTTAAACCATTTCAAGAGGTAGCATATGATCAAGAGCCAAGGATACTGAAGGAGGAAGTACAAGGCGCATTGAAGGCACTGGTAAAAAACAAGGCTCCTAGAACTGAAGGAATACAAATTGAAATAGTTCAACTAACTGATGCAGCACTGGAGGTACTCACTCATCTATGCCAAGAAACTTGGAAGACAACTACCTGACCAACTGACTGGAAGAGATCCATATTTGTGTACTTTCCAAAGACGGGTGACCCAACAGAATGCAGAAATCATCGGTCAATATCACTGATATCACATGCAAATAAAATCCTGCAAGGATGCAGATTATGTAATCTTTTGTAAAAGAGATTTAGCCTGTGACTGATATGGCAAACCAACTATCACAGCAGAAAATCCACCACCATTGTAACTGAAATAGTTAGTTAACCATAGTACCCAACAGTACTTAATCAACAATGACAGTGTACAAAATGTTCAATATTTTTTTAAAAAGTGTTACCTTGAACAAATAAGTAATGCTTAACAATTCTGGATTTAACAAAAAACATTATTCCTTTCATTCTCAAACAGGCTATACAAGAAAAAATTGCCAATGCTGAGCCTGGTTAAATTGCACAATTACAAAAGTACTCAATTTTGTACTGAGTGTAGAACCAGATGGACTGACATACATTACATGATATATAGTCAATTTTACTGAGTTACTCAAGGCCAACTATCTGGCTACAAAACCACACACTGAGATGTAGGAGCTATTTGAACTCCCTCATCTCCTCTCCCATCCCATTCCACTCTGTGGAAGTGTATTCCTTTCTGTCACTCTATTGCTGAGTCCCCTCTTTGCTGTCTGTTCTGGTACTCATTGTTCATTACTGTTACTGCTCTTCATTGCCACTGTCCACCTAATCCCATCATTCTGCTATTCAACAGCTATCCAACAAATCTTTTCTCCATTTGTTCATTTTTGCCTCTTGTTTTCTGCTCTTCTCAGATACCAGACAAAAGGCATCTACTTCACGGGCACAGTCAGCCAGTCAATACACTCCTTTCCTTCTAATTAAAAAGAAAAAGAAGAAAGTATCAAAGCAGGTCAGGATGATCTTTAGCTTCTCTGAACTGTTTTCATCATAGTCTGATACCCAATGATTCATTCATTGTTATAAAAGATGCTTTGTGCCTTCTTGTATTTCTAAATTTGGAGCTACTGCAGATATGGGATCTACAGACAATTTAAGTTTTTACCATTATAGTACTTTAAGGATTATAAAAGCAACAAAGGATATGGTAGCTGTCTCCTTAAACCTTAACACTCTACCTTAAAAAATAAAAAAAAATAAAAAAATCCCCCCAAATTTCTATTAAAACTAGATCATAAAATGAATGGTAAAGTTGACCCAGGGCTGAGAAGCACACTTAGTTATCCAAGCCCACTGTGCAAACTCAATCTGACTCTGAAAACAGAGACTGCAGAAGTTGTGTACAACTAAGCAAATGGTGTTTAATTTTATTAGCTCTCAGTGAAGAACATGGGAACATATTTATATATCTATGGGTGCCAGATTCTCCTCATAAAGGTCTGTAAAAACAACAACAACAAAAAAGATCTCTCATGCACACCACTAAATCAACATCCATTCTCAAGATTTTTTAAACCCTAATGCCTGTAAGTCTATATTCTTGCTGTTCCTAGACAGCAAACATGGTACTGCCTTAGGACCTTTCAAGTAGCCCCAAAACACCTGTTCTCCATCTGCCCAAGAGCTCACTCTCGCACTTCATGCAGATCCCTACTCAAATGCCCCCTTATGACAAAAGCTGAGCTTAACTATCCTATCTAAAACAGCATCCTCCATCTTTCTCCCCTGAATGTACTTTATTTTAATCAACTCATCATTTGATACTTACTTGTTAACTATCCTTCTCTTCCTACTAGAATTAAGCTTCAAGAGTGAAAATGACTTTATCCTACTATGTTTACTCCTGTATTTCCAGCACATAGAATGCTATCTGGCACAAAGAAGGTGGTGAATATCTTTAAAATGAGAATAAATGGATGTTCCTGACTTCAAAGATATATTTTCCTCATGGCCTCGATACTATCTGTTATCAATTGCTAACAACAATGTTAGCAAATGATAACAAATAGTATCGAGGCCATGAGGAAAGTATATCAAAACATAGCCCAACGAGTTAGGCTTTGTTGCTGTTGTTGTTGTCAGGTGCCATGGAGTCGGAACCGACCCATAGCGACCCCATGCACAGCAGAACGAAACAATGTCCAATCCTGGGCCAATCTCACTACCGCTGCCACACTTGAGTCCATCAATGATGCCACCTGGCTGATCCATCTCGTTGGGGGTCTTCCTCTTTTTCTCTGACCCTCCACCCTACCCAGCATGACATCCTTCTCCAACGATTGTTACCTCCAGACAATATGTCCAAAGTAGGAGAGATGAAGCTTAGCCATCCTGGCCTCCAAGGAGCACTCTGGCTGCACTTCTTCCAAAACAGATCTATTGGTTCTTTTGTCAGTCCATGGCACTTCAGTATTCTCCTCCAACACCACAACTCAAAGGCAACGAGTTAGGCTACTGTTAGTTAAATGTACAGGTGCACTATGGCTCTGTAGGACAAACACTGAACTGCTAACCACAAGGTTAGTGCTTCTAGCCCACCAACCACTCCAAGGGAGAAAGATGAGGCTTTTACAGTCTCAGAAGAGACTTGAAGACACTTAGTAATAAATGAAAATGTATGGAACACCTTCGTTGCACATCAAAAAGAACCCTGGCACCAGCACTGACACCCGACACCTTAAATAAGAACCTCAAAATGTCCTCTCTGCCTAAAGTATAAGGTGGTGGTAGTGGTTATGTGCCGTGGAGTCGGTTACGACTCATGGTGACCCTGTACAGGGTTTCCGAGGCTGTAAATCGTTAAGGGAGCAGAAAGCCTCATCTTTCTCCCGCGGAGCGGCTGGTAGTTTCGGACCGCTGGCCTTGAGGTTCGCAGCCCGATTCATAACCACTAAGCTACCAGAGCTCCTTGCCTAAAGTATATATATATATATATCCCTCATAATGCAGAATAAAGAATATACCTCTGACACTGTTTTAAGACAAGGGAATACCATGTTTTGCATAATAAACATTCCATTAAACATTTAAAGGAAACGAGTAGTCTAAAAGCCTGAGAAATAGGCAAGTTTAACAATAATGCTTGTTAATATGTTGTTGTTGGGCGTCCTTGGTTCAACTCATAATAATCCCCATGTACAACAGAAGGAAACACTGCCAAGCCCTGCGTGAAAAATTAAATAAACAATTACTTGGCTCAACAAATACACATCGTGAAGGACCAGTTAAATCGCTGGCTGAGGGGAAGAAAAGGCTACTTCTTAAAACATATGTAACTTCATTTCAGCAACAGAAGCAAGCAACTTGTAAAAGAACTCTACTACATCCCACTGAACATCCTACAGTGCTCATGCATGTTACAAGTTTTGAGAGCATTTTATAATTGCACTCTAACCTGTCTGCACTGAATGATTTCTACTAAAAGCTTTTGCAATTGATAACACTTTTTTTAGGAAATGGAACCAGAAGACCGCTATATTTCTACTCCCGAGAATGAGGAGGGCACACTACTCTAGGACTCCAGGATGCCTCCAAGAACCCATATGACCAAGTGTAAGGCGAGTCTGATAGGTTGCACACGTGTTCTGTCCCGCTTTGAAAGTGGAAATGGCAAGTGAAATCCACATATCAGCTGGGTTGTGGACGTGGGGCCGAGGGTCCGCTGGAAGCGCACCATGGCTCCTGCCAGCCTCAAAATCCCAAGGCCAGCGACCGCTGCCCAAGACTGATCCTGGCCATCCCCCTCCTAGGATACTGTCCCCTGATCTCACATCTCCGCAAATACAGGTCCTACCTGAGCTCTGCCCCCAGCTACTAGGCTGTGGGGGGAGGCGGGAGGAGGCGTGGCCTTCCAGCTCGCCAGTCGAACTCCCTCGTGCGGTTATTATGACTTTGCCTCTCAGGATCCGCGTCCCGACCAAGTTCGAGTTGCACTTCCGGGGTCCGCAGAAGAACCAAACGTCATTACGCACGCGACAATATATACCGCGACTACCCGGAAATGGGCTGAGCGGGCGTGTTCACCTGGTGGGTTCCTGTGGCTCCCTAGAAGGGTTGGGAGATAAAGGCCCTGGGGAATTAGGGGTTGCCTTGCCCTTTTCACTACACTCCTTTCTGAAACGGGAGACACCTTACTTGAGTAATTTTGGAGAAGGAGGCCACCCCGGAGCCTACTTCTCCCTAGCAGAATTTTAAATTACGGAAGTGCACTTGATTAACCCCAGAGGTGGGGATCTCTAGATTTGTTTAGGTTTATAAGATTGTGTTTACCTCGAAACTGTGATTAGAGTGCTGGTGTGGCGCTGTGGGTTAATATGCTGGACTGCAAAGTCGTTTTGAACCGCAAAGTCGGTGCTTCAAGCTCACCAGCTACTCCTTGGAAACCTGCTTCAGGGTCTCTATGGGTCAGAACCGACTCGATGACACTTAACAACAACAAAAACAAACTGTGATTATATAAAAATAGGTATTAGCATCCTAATGAAGTTGAAAATTTTTGCTACTGTACTTGTTTCCAATGGGAATCTTAAGTATGTTCTGTTTATTCAGAACATTAGGTTAAAAGGTCTTAATGGTAGATCCGGGACTAGCAGTGGGAGCAACTGATGTATAATTTTAGCTGAAACTTTTAGTGCATTATTTATTATACAAGCATTTCTTTTAATTTATGTTGTTTGTTATTAAGTGCCATCGGTTCCCATTCAGAATGACCCTATATACAGCTGAACAAAACACTGCCCAATGCTGCACCATCCTCACAATTGTTATGTTTGAGCCCATTGTTCTTGCCAGTTTGTCAGTCTTTATAAGGAGCTCTGGTAGCATAGTGGTTACAAATCGGGCTGTAAACCTTAAGGTCCACAGTTCAAAACTACCAGCTGCTCTGCAGGAGAAAGATGAGGCTTTCTGTTCCAGTAAAGTTTTATAACCCCAGAAACCCTGTGCAGGGTCGTTATGGGTCAGAACCGACTCGACGACACTTAACAACAACAACATCATGAGGATCTTCCTCTTTTTTGCTGATCCTCCACATTTCCAACCATGATGTCCTTCTGCAGGGACATCCTTCCTGACAACATATTCAACGTATGAGAGAGAAGAATTACCGTCCTTGCTTCTACCAAGATTCTTGATTTTATATCTTCCAAGACAGATTTGTTTGTTGTTCTGGTAGTTTATGGTACTTTCAGTATTCTTCAACACCATAATTCCAATTTATCAATCATTCTATAGTCTTCCATATTCATTGCCCAACTTTCACATGAATATGAGGCAATTGAAAATACCATGGCTTGGGTATTTTCAAAGTGAAATCTTCGCTGTTTACACTTTTTTTGAAGCAGATTTCCCAATGCAACTTGTTTGATTTCTTGACTTCTGCTTCCGTGAGCATTGATTGTGGAGCCAAGCAAACTGAAGTCTTTGACAACTTCAATCTTTTCTCTATTATCATATTGTTATTTATTGTTCCAGTTGTGAAGATTTTTGTTTTCTTTACATCGTGGTACAATCCATACTTCATCAGTATTTCAAGTCCTCTTTGCTTCTAGCAAGCATCTGTGTATCGCACACAGGTTGTTAGCGTCTTCCGCTAATCCTAATGTCATGTTCTAATCCAGCTTCTCAGATTATTTGTTCAGTATATATACTGAATAATAAGGTAAAAAAAAAATTAAAACCTTGGCACACAGCTTTTCTGATTTTAAACCACTCAGTTTCCCTTTGTTCTGCTGAACATTTAGCTTTTGGTCTGTGTACAGGTTCCTATGAGCACAATTAAATGTTCTGGGATACCCAATATTGCATAATTATGAGCCACACAATTAAAAGCCTTTACACAGTCAATAAAGCACAAGTAAACATCTTTCTGCTACCCTCTGCTTTCAGCCAAGATCTATTTGTTGTCAGCAGTGATGTGCCTCATTCCCTGCCCTCTTCTCAACTGGGCTTGAATTTATGGAAGCTCCCTGTGAATATACTGCTATAGTCATTTTTAAATTATCTTCAGCAAAATTTTACTTGTATGTGATATAAATGATATTGTTAAATTTTTTCTGCTTTCTGTTGGATCACCTTTCTTTGGAATGGTCAAAATATGGATCTTTGCCAATCAGGTGGCCCGGTAGCTGTGTTCCAAATATCTTAGCAAAGATGAGTGAGTGCCTCCAGTGCTGCATCAGTTTGTTGAAACATTTCAATTTGTGTTCCACCAATTCCTAGGTCCTTGTTTTGACAGTGCCTTCAGTGCACCTTGGATTTCTTCCTTCTTGATCATTGATACCATCGCTTCTTGATCATATGGTACCTCTGAAAATGATTCAACATTGAAAAATTCTTCAACAGTAATTCTGTGTTTGCCTTCCATATTCTTTTGATGTTACCTGTTTTATTCAGTATTTTGTCCATAGAATCCTTCAATATTGAAAATTGAGGCTTGGATTTTCTTTTAAGTTCTGTCATCCTGAAAAGTCCTGAGTATGTTCTTCCCTTTTGGTTTTCTAACTGCCAGTCTTTGCACATTTCATTATAATACTTGACTTTGTCTTCCTGAACTGCCCTTTTGAAATTTTCTCTTCAGCTCTATTACTTCATCATTTCTTCCAGTCATTTTAGCTTCTCTATGTTGAGAGCAAGTTTTAGAGTCTCTTCTGATTATCTATTTTTGTCTTTTCTTTCATTCCTGTGTTCTTTATTATCTTTTGCTTTCTTTATGCATGATGTTCTTGATGTCATCCCACAACTCTTCTGGTCTTTAGTCATTAGTGTCTATTGCACTTTAAGATGGTTTGCTATAGTGCAGGAAGATGAGCCCCTCAGATTGGAAGGCACTCAATATATGACTGCCTCCTAAAAGTATAATTGGCCTTAATGAAACAGATGGAATAAAGCTTTCAGAACCTTCATTTGCTTAGGGGATACAACTCAAAATGAGAAGAAACATATGCAAATATCCATTAATAAACAGAATGTGGAATGTATATAGTATGAATCTAGGAAAATTGGAAATCATCAAAAATGAAATAGAATGCATAAAGATAAATAGCCTAGGCATTTTGTGAGTGAAATGAACTAGTATTGACCATTTTGAATCAGACAATAATACAATACTGGGAATAACAAACTAAAGAGGAATGTTGTCATGCTCATCATCAAAAAGATTATTTCAAGATCTATTTTGTAATATTTGTAATACTAAGGTGCACCTTAGTCCTCAAAGTGAAATCTTCGCTCTTTACACTATTTTTTGAATGCTGACTGTGAAAGAACAATATCCATTCACCTACAAGGAGTACTGTGCTATAGGATAAGCACTGGACTGCTAACTGAAAAGTCAGCAGTTTAACCCTGCCAGTGCTCCTTGGAAAACCTATAAATGGTTGCTATAAGTTAAAACTGGAAGGCACTTAACAACAACAAAAAGGAAGACTAATTAATACCACTATTATTCAAATTTATACACCAACCATGAAGGCTAATGATGAAACTGAAGAATTCTACCAACTTCTTCAGTCTGAATAAATGTGCAATCAAGATGCACTGATAAATACTGGTAACTGGAATGCAAAAATTGGAAACAGAGGAAGAATCCATAGTTGGATAATAAGACCTTAGTGATAAATAATGCTAGAGATTGCATGATAGAATTTTGCAAGATCACTGACTTATTCATTGCAAATACCTTTTTTTCAGCATTATAAATGATGACTACAAATATGGACCTCACCAGATGGAATATATAGGAATCAAATTGACCACGTATGTGGGAGCAGATGATGGAATAGCTCAATAACATAAGCTTAAAAAGCCAAGGGTCAACTTGCTCATATGTAAGTTCAAGCTAAAGTTGAAGAAAATTAAAACAAGTCCATGAGAGCCAGAATATGATTTTATGTATATCCCACTTGGATTTGTTATTTTTTAAGTATAATTTCCCTTTGATTTTCTTGCAGGCTAGTTTTTCTTTGACCTTTAAGGGATCAAATCTTTACATGGATTTTGGTAGAGGTCATGGGGTATAGTACCTGTGGGTCTAAATCAGGGTGGGAGGGTTCAGTCCTAAGCATCATGGGAGCAGTTCCTGACCACCATGCTGTGAATGGCACAGCTCACACAATAATGTCATTTCACACAAAGGCTGGGAAGCATTCATGTGTCAAAGACACTTCAGAATTATCACAATGGCTGTAGCCCCTTTGCTTTGAATTATGAACTTCTTAAGGACCTTGTCTTTGGTCACCCACTGGGTGCAGTTCATGCAGCAAATAGGCTCTACGGGACCAGGACCCATTTTGGCATGACCATTATTTCTCCTTTTCTTTGTCACCTTGGAAGCCAGGACCTGAGAGAATCCCACATGAATTTAGAGACCATCTCAAGAAGAGATTTAATGCTTTACACATGAATGACAAAAGACCATTCTACCAGTTGTAGGATGACTTCAAGAACATAATTACTTGAAGAAAGCAAATGATCATTTAAAAAAATAGGAAAGAAAGAAATGTCAGGAGGATTTTCTTGTATACTCACCAAAAAAAAAAACAAAAAACTGCCCTGGAATCAATTCTGACTCATAGAGACCCTGTAAGACAGAGCATAAATGCCCCATAGGGTTTCCAAGACTGTAAATTTCTATTGAAGGAAGACTGCCACAAGTTCTCCAAACTCATGAGGAATCTGTACATGGACCAAGAAGCACTTGTTTGAACAGAACGTGGGAACACTGAATGGTTTAAAATTAAGAAAACTTTGTATTCTTTCAGCATACTTATTCAACCTGTATGCTGAGCAAATAATCCGAGAAGCTCAGTTCTATGAAGAAAAAACATGGCATCAGGATTAGAAGAAAAATCATTAACAACCTGCGATATGCAGAGAATACAACCTTGCTTGCTGAAAGTGAAGAGGACTTAAAACATTTACTGATGAAGATCAAAGAGTACAGCCTTCGGTATGGATTGCATCTCAATGTCAAGAAAACAAAAATCCTCACCACTGGACCAATAAACAACATTCTTATCAAAGGAGAAAAAAATTGTTGTCAAGGACTTCATTCTTCTTGGATCAACTATCAGCACTCATTGAAGCAACAGTCAAGATTCAAAAGACGTATTAGATTAGGCAAATCTGCTGCACAAGACCTTTTTAAAGTGTTAAAGAGCAAAGGTGGCAGCTTGAGGACTAAGGTGAGCCTGACCCAAGCCATGGTATTTTCAATAACCTCATATGCATGCGAAAACTGGACAGTGAATAAGGAAGACCATAGAAAAATTGATGCATTTGAGTTATGGTGTTGAAGGAGAATACTGAAAGTGCCATGGGCTGCTAAAAAAACCAACAAATCTGTGTTGGAAGTGCAGCCAGAGTGCTCCTTGGAGGCCAGGATGGCCAAACTTTATCTTTCCTATTCCGGACATGAGAGTTGCTGGAGAAGGATATCATGTTTGTTAAGGTGGAGGGTCAGAGAAAAAGAGGAAGATCCCCAGAAAGATGGGTTGGCAAAGTGGCAGCATCACAGTCTGAACTAACTGGAAGGCACTTAACAACAAAAGCTCTTCAGTCAATGTTATGCAAAACAAGTAACGTCACAGTCAAGAAGACACTATTAAGACTGTGTTCAGGAAAAAAAAAGACCCCAAATTCAAATATATTCTATGTTGTTGTTAGGTGCCATCAAGTCGGTACCAACCCATAGTGACCCTATGCACAGCAGAATGCCCAATCCTGGGCCAACCTAACTATTGTTGCCACGCTTGAGTACATCTTATTAAGGTTTTCGTAGTGTAGTGATTACAAATTGAGCTGGGAATTGCAAGGTCAGAAGTTCGAAACTACCAGCTGTTATGTGAGAGAAAGATGAGGCTTTCTGCTCCCATAAAGACTTACAGCCTCAGTAACCCTGTACAGGGTCGTGATGAGTCAGAACCAACTCCACTGCACATAATCTCTACCACTGTTTATTAAACAGGACACACCAAAACAAACATAATCCTCTGGATGAGAAAACTGTTATCAGCATGTATACAGTACAGAGGTCAATGGAATCTGCCAACTCAGGGTCATGATTTTCATACATATAATACAGAATACATCTTTAGGATAAGCAGCGGACTGCTAACCACAAGGTCAGCAATTCAAACCCACCTGCCAATCCTCCATCACTATGAGTTGGATCCAACTTGACCACACTTAACAAGAAAGAAAGAAGGAAATCATCATAAGATCATGATTGGTGGCTGGCCAATCTATCAGTGTTGCAGGTGTGACTAAGAACCTGGGAAAGAACCATGACTGGTATACATACAGAAATGATGTTTTAAATAGGTTACAGGATTCTTTGTGGGGCTCTGACTACCTGGCTACGTGGTGGTTGGGGTTTGACTTTTGATCATTTGACATAGCCACAAGATGGCTACAATTTCAGGGGTGTCGGTTAATGCACTGGACTGAAAAGTCAATTTGAACCACAAGGTCAGCAGTTCAAGCTCACCAGTCACTCCTCAGAAACCCTATACAGGGTCCCTCTGGGTTGGAACTGACTCCATGGCACCTAACAACTTTTAACTAAAAGTAGATAAAGTGTGTGATTGGTTACGTTCTGTAAATGTTTCTGTAAACTAGTTCCCTAGTTTATTTCTTAAGCAGCTTTCTGCATACTAGTTGAGCTACTTTTAACCACACTCTTCCCTAGGGGCAAACATCCCCTCCCTGGGCTTGCTCTGACATGTCTAAGCAGAGCCACAATGCTGGTTCAATGGTGAGCAAATACTGGGGAAGTAATAAAAAATCCTTATGTCAAGAGTCAAAATGTAATTATGGCTCCTTCTTTGGACTGCAGCCATCCACAAGCCAAATGCTTTAAGATTTAAGCTCGAATGCAAGATTAACTGTAATGTGGGCTCTGGGAACTGTTGCCAACTAATTTTCAGTTAAGTGAGGGTCCCTCTGGTGCAGCTTCTTTGTCTGAAGTCACTGAGTGAAAGAAGGTGAAAGGGCAGATTTTATTGCATGCATGTACAGCACTCAGGGGCATAAAACAGAATTTGGAAAATAGTGGTTACTTTCATTTTTATATCCTTTCTTACAAGGAAGTTATACAGATGCAGAGGATTCTGAGGAAAACATTTCCAATTTTTGTTAAGTCCCATCAAGTTGGTTCCAACTCATAATGACCATGTACAGGGTTTCCAAAGAAGGGTTTGAGTCACTAAGCTTGAAGTTATCCTACAGTACCACACCAGGGCTGCATTTTTTAGGAGCTAATTAACATCCAGGAGCTCTGGTAGTGTAGTGGTTTCGAGTCAGGCTGCCAACCTCAAGGTCAGTAGTTTGAAACTACCAGCAGTTCTGCAGGAGAAAGATGAGGCGTTCTGCTCCCGTAAAGATTTACAGTCTCGGAAACCCTGTGCAGGGTCACTATGAGTCGGAGCCGGCTCCACGGTACTTAACAACAACAACAAATTAACAACCAGAGGTCCTGAAGTGGCAATGTAGAATAAACACTGGACCAAAAGGTTAGTTTGAACCGCTAAGTAGGTGCTTCAAACTCACCACCACTCCTCAGAAACCCTATACATGATCCCTATAATTTGGAAACTGACTCAAAAGCATTTGACAAAAACAATTAACATCTGTGGGTGTGCACTGAGAGGTAGTGACATGGCCACCAATGAGTGTGTTTTTCTGCCAGTGACATCAAAAGGTTACAATCAAACACAGAATTTTCATACTGTGCTTGTGCAGCTGAGCAGAAATGGTTCTAACTGCTTCTTGTAGGTTTTATTCAGTTCATATTCCAAGCTACCTTTTTCTACTAGCTTCTTAGGTTTCCTCATTCCAGAAGGGGATTGGGCCATTACATAGTATTGTGAGGAATGCAGGGTAGGCACTGAGAGTAGTGACCTCAATTCCATTCTTTTTTTTTTTTTTTTGGCTAGGACTCAATCTTGAGTTCCACATAGAAGTGTTTTGCATCAGCTAGACTTGAGTTATTTTTATTTTGTAGTGTAGATCTTAGGGTTGCTCCAGAAGACAAAGATAAATATAATGCAATGTGCAAAGATCTGGAGTTAGAAAATCAAAAGGGAAGAACACATTGAACATTTCTCAAGATGAAAGAACTGACAGAAAAATTCAAGCCTCATCTTGAAATACTGGTAGATTCTCTGGGCAAATTACTGAATGATGCAGAAAGCATCAAAAGAAGATGGAGGGAATACACACAGTCTGTGTACCTAAAAGAAATGGCAGATGTTCAAACATTTCAAGAGGTAGCATATAATCAAGAGCCAATGGTACAGAAGGAAGAAGTCTAATGTGCACTGAAGGCATTAACAAAGAGCAAGACTCCAGAAATTGATGGAATACAAATTGAAATCTTTCAACAAACTGATGTGGCATTGGCAGGATGCATTCATCTAGGCCACGAAATTTGGAAGACAACTATTTGGCCGACTAAATGGAAGAGATCAATATTTGTGCCCTTTCCAATGGAAAGCAAAAATCATCGGGCAATAACATTAATATTATGTGCAAGTAAAATTTTGCTAAAAATAATTCAAAAGCATTACATTCACAAGGAACTGCCAGATGTTCAAGCCAGATTCAGATGAGGACATGGAATGAGGAATAACATATCATTGCTGGCATCAGATGTTTACCTGTGTTTTATTGATTATGTAAAGAGTTTAGACTGTGTGGAACACGACAAGAATTGAGTGTTCCAGAACACTTATTTGTGCTTATGAGGAACCTGTACATAGACCAAGAGGCAGTTGTTCGAACAGAATAAGGGAGCACTGGTTTAAAATGGTTTAAAATGAGGAAAGGTGTGTGCCAGGGTTGTATTCTTTCACCATATAGTCAATCTGTATGCTAAGTAAATTTGAGAAGTTGGATTATATGAAGACTATGCCATCAGGATTGGAAGCAGACTCATTAACAATCTGAGCTGATGCCCAGTTTGAGTCTCCTTTCCCCTTGTGAAGACAGAGGAGGTTAGACAATATATCCACAACATTTTTGCTGCACCCTCAAGGGCATACCTGTGAAGAAGACATATAACAGCAGAAAAGTATCTTGCTAGGTATATTGCCAGCTACATGCAACTCACTCCCATTGGTTAACTTAGTTTCTAAGGAAAGTGTTGCTGAGTTGGTTCCAACTCCAAGGAGCAGCTAGTGAGTTTGAACTGCCAACCTTGTGGTTCAAACCAACCTTGCAGTCCAGTGCTTATCCACATAAATGGGCTTCATTTGAATCTACTTTTGGTGCTGCCAACCCCACTCTTACCAGGGCTATGGGTGAAACCTGAGTTTAATTAAATGAGTCTCTACATAATTTGGTAATTAGCCTTTTTAATGTTTGGTTTATGCTTTAAACCTTTCTGTTAGATTCTGGTATCCTCCAGGCAATGTGCAGATTCCATTGTATGTCTAGGGCCTGGGCAACTTTCTGAGTTACTTCAATTACAAAATGAAGACCATCATTACTGCCTGTCCAGGCAAGAATCCTAAACTGATACTGAGTAGCCATTATCCACTTCTTTAACCTATTCTGTTCTACAAAGAAAAGCCTCAGTCTAATTAGTTCAGGTGCCAATGAAGACTATTAAGTTCCGTTGAGCAGTTCTAACTCACAGGGAACCTCTCTCTGTAGGCTTTTCGAGGAACAAACAGTTGGTGGTTTTAAACCACCAACCTTGTGGTTAACAATCGTTGCCTACCTACACCACCACACCAGGATCCCTCATGAAGGCTAGGAGATATTTAGAGGCACCAATTGTGTTAGTTATTTCTATAAAGTCTACTTCCCAGTTTCTCCTGGGGTGCTTCCTTGATGTTGGGGCCTACAGATTAGAGGTGCTGATTCTGGGGATTGCTGAAGGCAGAGATTGGACAGTTTTGAACAATCTTGGTAATTATCTTTCTAAAATAGAAGTCCACGATGGATTTGGAAACCCATTTGAGCATTCCATTTTTAAGATGTAAATCCCATAAGGTGCATTGAGCAAGCCAGCCTCTTGCCTGTAGCTGCTCAGATTTACTAA
>NW_006408629.1:4789851-4797823 GCF_000296735.1 Chrysochloris asiatica
TTGTTCCTGCTTCTGAGATAGCTCCTTTAAAGTGCAGGATACTAAAACTAAGCAATCCTGCAGTTAGAGCCCCATACATCCTATTTGTATTATCCCATCCAATCATTTGGTGGGAATGAAGAAGACAATGGATGGAAGAGCCATATCAAGTAAATTCAAAGTACCATAGGTACGATTAGCAATCTACTGGAAATTGTTTTCCATCATGGAGATTTTTGGTGACTCACCACTCTTTTCCATACTGCTAGTGGCTAGAAGAGCCAGGGAGGGCCTGCAGGCAGCTAATTATTAATTACTGTCATATTGTCTACCACAGAACTGTCAGTTTGTTCTACCATGGTGACTTGTGTGTCACTGTGGTGTCAGAGGCTGTGGCGCCATTATTTTGAATGCCAGCAAGGTCACCAATGGTGGACAGTTTTTAGCAGAGCATTGAACTAAGACAGACTAGGAAAGGGAGAGGAAAACTATGTCTGAATAGCTAACCCCTAAAAACCTCATGAAATGCAGTAGAACATTGTCAGATATAGTGCCAGAAGATGAGCCCCTCAGTTTAGAAGGCACTCAAAATAAGAGTGGGAAAGAGTTTCAAAGTAGAGGTGACTTAATGATGTGAATAGAGTAAAGCTGTAAGGACCATCATTTGCTGATAAAGCACAATTTAAAATGAGAATACCTGCAAACATCCATTAATAATTGGAATGTGGTATGTACGAAGTGTAAGTCAAGGAAAATTGAAAATCATCAAGAATGAAATTGAAGTCATAAAGATGGATATGAGCTGAAACCACCACTTGTCTGTAAGTTTGTCGACCTATGGTGGCTTGCATGTTGCTGTGATTCGGAAAGCTATGCCATGGGTATTTTAAACACCAACAGAGTCACCCACAGTGGACAAATTTCAGCTAAGCTTCCAGACAGAAATGGACTAGGAAGAAGAAATGGACTACTTCCAAATATTTAGTAGCTGAAAGCCTTATAAATAGTAGTGGAACACTATCAGCACCAAAATATTGAATGTTAAAACATGATGAAGACTACCAGAATATTGTCAGCTACAGTGCCAGAAGATGAGCCCCTTGGGGTACAAGGCACTCAAAATATGACTGGGGTAGAGTTGGCTTTGATGACGAGAATGGAGTAAAACCTTCAGGACCTTCATTTGCTGATGGGGCACAACTCAAAATGAAGAGAAACAGTCACAAACATTCATTAATAATTGGAACATGAACTGTACGAGGTTGCTGCAGTTGTTAGGTACCATTGAGTTAGTACCGATTCATAGCAACCCTATGCACAACAGAACAAAACACTGCCCTGTCCTGAGCCAACCTCACGATTGTTGCCACACTTGAGCTATTAATGCTGCCAATCCATCTCACTGGGGGTCTTTCTCTGTTTCTTTTACCCTCCACCTTACCAAATATGATATTCTTCTCCAGCAACTGGTCCTTCCTGACAATATATCTGAAGTATGAGAGATGAAGTTTGGCCATCCTGGCCTCCAACACAGATCTGTTTGTTCTTTTGGTAGCCCCTAGTACTTTCAATACTATAAAATAATTATAAAATGTACCAAAACACTATACAATGGAGTTTAGAAAAATAAGGAAGAAGTCAGGAAAGCACTACATGAACAATCAAATAAGATAGATACCACATTGGAAACAATTCAAAACCTACAGAAAGAGAACCAAATGATTCTATTGTACAATAAATGGACAGTACAATAAAATGGACAATACACTGAAAGGGCAAAGATTAGAATTGAAGAGATAGAAGCCAGAACTAGTGAGCTAGAAGACAAATCTCTCAACACTACTTAGAACAGTAAACAGAAAAAAGGATTTAAAAAAATCAGAAGAAAGCCTAAGATTCATGTTGGACAACATGAAGAGGAATAACTTAAGAATTTTCTGCATTCCAGAAAAGGAAGAATCACACAAGTCCACAGAGGAGATAGTTGAAGAGCTTTTGGAAGAAAATTTCCCTAACATCCTGAAAAGCAAAAAGATAAGCATTCAAGAAGCTCAGCAAACCCCAGGAAGGATAGACCCTAAAAGAAAATCACCAAGACATATGATAATCAAGCTCTCCAAAATCAAAGGTAAGGACAGAATCCTGAAAGCAGCTACGGAAAAGAGAAGTGTGACATACAAAGGCAAGCAAATCAGATTAAGCTCGGATCTCTCAACAGAAACTACACAGGCAAGAAGGCAATAGGGAGACATATATAAAACCCTGAAAGAAAAAAACTGCCAACCAAGCAAGAATCCTTTACCCAGCAAAGTTCTCAATCAAATATTACAGTGTAATCAAAACATTCCAGGATAAAAAGAAGCTAAGGGATTTTACCAAAGCCAAGCCTTCTATGAAAAACATCTTAAAGAAAGTTCTGTGGCCTGAGAACCAACATGAACAGACAACAGAGAATGACATACGTGGCAGCATCACCCTGAACTCAGTCGACAAATGAAAGAGTCAAGAACAGAATAAGATTATAAGAACAGAGGATCTGGGAGGTCAGTCTATGATCAAAACAATTACAACGTGAAAAAAGGTAAACACAGAGGAACAGAGATCCAGGTGGTGAGAAAATAAGGTAGATTACGGGATAAAATAGACTGCCTTAAATGGAGTGAAGAATTAATGGAATATATAACCACAGCAGTGGAGCTGGGATGGGTGGTTTAGTTTGGGTGTTGGGGAAGGCAATACCAGAAGGGGGAGGAGGTGGTAAAACAAGATAGATAGGGGAACGCTGAGACAGGTTTGCATGGACTAAGTGGGACAAAGGTAAATAGTGATTCATGCTCAAACTTGGAACAACTGGGCTCTGTGATACAGGGATCTAGGCATAGTTTGAAGAGGGAAAATAATACTAAATGCTTGACTGTCTTACAAATATTGTTTTCCCTTGCCTACTATTGTAAAAGGTAGCATATGATCAGGAACTAATGCTCCTGAAGGGAGAACTCCAAGATGCATTGAAGGCATTGGCAAAGAACAAGACACTGAGAATTGATGGAATACAAATTGAAATCTTTCAACAAACAGATACAGCACCAGAGGTACTCACTCATCTATGTCAAGAAATTTGGAACTCAACTAAGTGTCAAACTGACTGGTAGAGATCCATATTTGTGCCCATTCCCAACAGAGGTGACCTAGTGAAATGGGGAAATCAGACAATATCATTAATTAATACACAAGCAAGTAAAATTTTGCTAAAAATAATACAAAAATGGTTGAAACCATACATTGACAGAGACCTTTCAGAGGTTCAAGCCAGATTCAGAAGAGGATGTGAAATGAGGGATATCATTGCTGACATCAGATGGATCGTGGCTGAAAGCAGAGAATACCAGAAAGATATTAACCTGTGCTTTATTGACTACGTAGAGGCTTCCAATTGGATGGATCATGACAAACTATGGACAACATTGCAAAGTATGAGTATTCCTGAACACTTAATTGTGCTCATGAGGAATCTGTACATGGACCAAAAGGCAGTTGTGCAAACAGAACAAGGAAAATTGAATGGTTTAAAATTAGGAAAGGTGTGCACCAGCATTGTATTCTTTCACCATACTTCAATCTGTATGCTGAGCAAATAATCTGAGAAGCTGGATTATATGAAGAAAAATTTGGCCTCAGGATTGGAGGAAGATTCATTAACACTCTGAGACATGCAGATGATACAACCTTGCTTACTGAAAGTGAAGAAGACTTTAAATACTTACTAAAGAAGATCAAAGACCATAGCCTTCAGTATGGGCTGTACTTCAATGTAAAGAAAGCAAAAATCCTCTCCACTAGATCAATAAACAACATCCTAAAATGGAGAGGAGATTGAAGTTGTCAAACACTCAGATCAATCATCAATACTCTCAGAAGTAGCAATCAATAAATCAAATGACATATTGCACTAGGCAAATCTGTTGCACAAGATCTCTTGAAAATGTTCAAGAGCAAAAATATCAGTTTGACTTTCCAGTCTAGGAGCGGAGGTCCCTAGGACCATCAACGGAGAAGAGCCGAGAGAGGGACCCTACCCAGAGAATCAGTGATGCCTGAGATGGAGGCAGAGACGATGATGTGGAGCGATGGAGCAGCTGGGGACTTTAGATCCAGAGAGGGAGAGCGACTGTGTGCTGAAGACTGGGAGGAGTGTAGGAGTGTAGGGGGCAGGTTTGCAGGGTATACCCTTTGGTTGGTTGATGATGCATGGAGGGGATTGTAACCATGGCAATGAAATGATATATGATAGAATGAATGTAAAACTAATGTGTTCCCATGTAAACTATCATATAATTCACAATAAAACATTTTTAAAAAAATCAGTTTGAACACATGAGCAGACATGTAAGCTTGCTGGTGACCACATTGGTCTGCTGTTGAATGAAAGATGGGGAAAGGCAGCAATGAAGAAATGGGCTGAATTCAACCACATTCCATAGGATCCCTAGGACAATCAAGGGAGAAGAGCACAAGCAGAATGCAAGACCATATCCAGAGTAGCAGCGACACCAGAGATGGAGGCAGAGATGGGAACGTGGAGAGAGGGAGCTGATGAAGACTCTTAGATTCATGGCAAGAGAGGAACTAAGAGCTGGCAGCCAGGAGGCAGACTTGAAGAATGTGCCCTTTGGTGGTGTAAATTATTATATATGCCTGAGTGTTTTTTGTTGTTTTTTTTTTAAGAGTTAAGGTGAATAGAGAGCAATACTGTTAACTGATGGTACATGGAGGGGATTATAATGATTGTAATGAAACAAGGTGTATGACTTGTTGAATGTAAAACTGATGATCTGCCCTGTAAACTTTCACTCAATCTACAATAAAAATAACTTTAAAAAAAATTTTTTAAACCTCATGCACCACCATCTAAGGTGCAGCTAGTGACAGTCACCATGACTCTGAGACCAGAAGAACTAGATGGCACCCAACTACCACTACCAATTGTTCTGAAATGGTTCCAAAAGAAAAGGCTGGGTTTATTGGCCAGAAAGACACTGCAAGAATCTGAGGTCTTGAAATGAACTCGCCCTCATGGGCCAAGCAGTAGATAGGCATATAGGGGGAACAACACTAGGAAGACTCATTATGATTGATGGAACAGTCAATCATTCAAAATCAAAGGGGCAGCATGCACCTAAGGAAAAAGGTGAGAAGGGATGGAAAGGTGGGTGAAATGGAAATAGGAGGCACAGGGAGGAAGCTGGATGACTGTTGTTTCATGGAGGGGATTGCAACCATTGAAATGAAACAAAGCGTATGATTTGTTGAATGTAAAACTGATGACTTTGTAAACCTTCACTCGATTAACAATAAAAAGTTAACAAAAATAAAAATATTGTTTGAGGACTATGGTATGCCTGACCCAAGCCATAGTATTTTCAATAACCCCATATGCTTGTGAAAGTTGGACAGAGAATAAGGAATATTATAGAAGAATTGATGCATTTGAGTTATGGTGTTATAGGAGAATATTAAAAGTACCATGGACTGCCAAAATAACACAACAGTATGTGTTGAAAAGTAAAGCCAGAATGCTCCTTCGAAGCCAGGATGTCCACACTTCATCTCTCATACCTTGGACATATTATTAGAAAGGATCAGTCCCTGGGAATGGTATTATGTTGGATAAAGTGGAGGGTCAGAGAAAAAGAAGACCCTCAATGAGATAGATTTGCACAGTAGCAGCAGCAGTGGGCTCAGGTATAGCAAAGCTTGTGAGATGGGTACAGGACCAGGCAGTGTTTCATTCTGTTGTGCATAGGGTCACTATGAGTCTGTACTGATTCAATGGCACCTAACAACAACAAAAAACAATGAACTGAAATGGACTGGTGTTGGCCATTTTGAATTAGAGAAGGTAGTGTAGTGGTTACGAATCAGGCTGCTAACCTCAAGGTCAGCAGTTTGAAACTACCTGTCATTCCATGGGAGAAAGAAAAGGCTTTCTGCTCCCATACAGATACACAGCCTCAGAAACCCTGTGCAAGATCAGTATGCATCGGAACTGACTCCATGGCATTCTACCACCACCACCACCACCACTATGGTTTGTTATGCCAGAATCAAAACATTGAGGAGGTATGACATCACATTCATATTTAAAAAGGGCATTTCAAGATCTACCTAGAAGTACAGTGATATCTATGATAGGATCATATGCATTTACAAAAAAGACCAGTTAAAGCATTATTATTCTAATTTACTCAATAACCACTAAAGTCAATGATGATGAAATTGAAGAATTCTTGTAGTGTAGTGATTACAAATCGGGCTGCAAATCTTATGGCAGCAATTTGAAACTACCAGCTGTTCCACAGGAGAAAGATGAGGCTTTCTGCTCCCGTAAAGATTTAAAGGCATGGAAAACATATACAGGGTCGCTATGAGTCCGAACCAACTCCACAGCACATAACCACCACCACCACCACACTCTTCAGTCTGAAATTGATCAAACATGAAATCAAGATGCATTTATAATTATTACTGGTGATTAGAGAGCAAAAGTTGGAAACAATAAGGAAGGATCAGTGGTTGGAAAATATAGCCTTGGTGATAGAAATAATACTGGGGATCACATGATATAATTTTGCAAGAAAATGACTTATTCATTGAAAACACCTTTTAAAAATATATATAAAAGAGACGGAGGCAGAGATGACATGGAGAGATGTAATAGCTGGAGACTTTAGATCCAGAGAGGGAGAGGTGCTGTGTGTTGACGACCAGGGTGCAGGCTTGTAGTGTATACCTTTTAGTTGGTTGATGATGCATGGAGGGAATTGTAACCATGGCAATGAAACAATATACAATAGAATGAATGTAAAACTAATTCTCCCATGTAAACTATCACATAATTCACAATAAAACATTTAAAAAATATTATATATATATAATAATATGCACAGGAACTAAATTGACTATATCTGTGGGAAGAGGAAAATGTTGTTAAGTGCTTTTAAGTCAATTCCAACTCATAGTGACCCTGTATAAGGTTTCCAAGGCTTTATATCTTTGTTGGAGCAGAAAATCTCATCAGAAGTGGCGGGGGGTGGCTCAAACCACAAACCTTGAGGTTTACAGTCCAGTGCTTATCGTATGAAGACACTGTACGCTGAAGAGACAATGTTTTTGTTGTTGTTATGTTCCATGGATTCGGTTCCAACTCATAGCGACCCTGTACATGTTTCTGAGGCTGTAAATTTTTACGGAAGCAGAAAGCCTCATCTTTCTCCCACAGAACAGCTAGTAGTTTTGAACTGCTGACCTTGTGGTTCACAACCCGATTCATAACCACTATGCTACCTGAGCTCCTTGAAGAAACAATGGAGAAGATCAATATCATCAGCCAAAGCAAGGCCAGGTGCTGACTGTAGATCAGATCATCAATGGTTCACATGCAAGTTCAGGCTGAAGCTGAAGGAAATTAAAGACATGTACCAAATATGACCTCGAATATATACATCTGAATTTAAAGACCATCTCAAGAACAGATTTGACACTAATGAGCAAAGATCAGTAGAGTTGTGGATGACATCAAGAACACCATATAGGAAGAAAGCAAAAAATCACTAAAAAGACAGTAAGGAAAGAAAAGACAAAAATGGATTGTCAGAAGATGTTCTGAAACTTGCTCTTAAGCATAGAGATGCCAAAGTGAAAGGAAGAAATGAGGAAGCAAATAGCTGAACAGAAAATCTCAAAGGGCAGCTAAAGACAAAGTCAAGTATTTAATGAAATGTGTGAAGACCACAGTTTGTTCTGAACCACAAACACAAATGCCTTTGCATAATCAAGATAGCTCGAGTTATTCAGTTGAGATCCATCATTGTCAGCAATGTTTTCCCTGTTCCATATCATCTGAATGCACCTTGAATTCCTAGTAACTCCCTGTCAACATACTACTTGTCTTAGGCTATGTTTTCTTCCTCCTCCTTTTTTTTTTTTTTTTTTT
>NW_006408629.1:4806840-4830410 GCF_000296735.1 Chrysochloris asiatica
CTCCCACTATAATTGTGGATTTATCTATTTCTTTCTTCAGTTCCATTAAGGTTTGCTTCATGTATCTTGGTGCTCTTTTGTTGGGTGTGTATATGTTTATCATAGTTATGTTGTCTTGCTCAATTGACCCTTTGATCATGAGATAGTGTCCTTCTTTGTGTCTTATGCTGGTCTTTATCTCAAAGTCTACTTTGTCAGAGATTAGTTTCACAACTCATGCTTGTTTATTGTTGCAGTTGTCTTGGTAAATTTTTTTCCATCCTGTAACTTTTAGTCTGCTTTTGTCTTTGTATGTAAGATATGTCTTTTGCAGGCAGCATATTGATGGATCTTATTTTCTTATCCATTCTGCCACTCTTTGTCTCTTCACTGGTGCATTCAGTTCATTGACATTCAATGTAATTATCGATACGTATGAATTGATTGCTGTTATTCTTTTTTGGCGGTGCTGTTCATTCTTTGGTTTTGCTTTCTTTCTTGTGTTGGCTTTATGTCCTTTGAGTTGTTTCTGGTCGGTTTCCTCCTAGTTTCTCTGTTCGCTTGTTCTGCTTGGGAATTCATTTTTATGATATGTTGTGGAGTGTTAACTTTCTTTGGGGTTACCTTGTAGTCTACTAAATTTTCTCTGTATTTAGGATAATCCATTGTAACCTGTAATTTACCTGGCATCCCCACCACCTGGGTTTCCATTGCTGCATTTGTCCCTTCTTTGACATTGATTTTTTTTTTAATGTTTTATTTTGAATTATATGATTGTTTACATGGGAGATCATTAGTTTTACATTCATACTATCATATATCGTTTCATTGCCATGGTTACAGACATTGATATGTTTTTGGCCTTCAGTTGATCTCCCCGTTCTTTTGAGTTTGTGGTTGTAGTCTTTTTATGTTCTGGAGTCCACTATCTGTTGGCTGTGTTCCAGGTGGTGTTGCCATACTTGTCAGTCTCTGTTTTTTTGTCTGTACTTGTTGGTTCTCTGGCCACAGAATTCCCTTTAGGATGTTTTGAAGTGCTGGGTTGGTTTTGATAAAATCTCTCAAATTCTGTTTATCCTGGAATGTTTTGATCGTACCATCATATTTGATTGATAGTTTTGCTGGATAGACGATTCTTGGTTGACAGTTTCTTTCTTGCAGGGGTTTGTATATGTCTCCCCATTGCCTTCTTGCCTGCATGGTTTGTTCTGAATAGTCAGAGCTTAATCTAATTTGCTTGCCTTTAAAAGTTATATTTCTCTTCTCCCTGGCTGCTTTTAATATTTTTTCCTTGTCTTTGATTTTGGAGAGCTTGATTATTATATATCTTGGAGACTTTCTTTTGTGGTCTATTCTTCCTAGGGTACGTTGGGCTTCTTGAATGTTTATTTTCTCGGCTTTCAAGATGTTAGGGAAATTTTCTTCCAGAAGTTCTACAACCATCTCTTCTGTGTACTTCTCTGCTTCTTCCTGTTCTGGAATGCCAATAATTCTTACATTATTCCTCTTCATGTTATCCAGCATGAATCTTAGACCCTTTTCAGATTGTTTTATCCTTTTAGCTTCTTGCTCTTCTACCGTGGCAATATTGAGAAATTTGTCTTCCAGTTCGCTAGTTCTGGCTTCCATCTCTTCTAGTCTGCTCCTTTCCCCTTTCAGCCTATTGTCTATTTCTGATATCTTATTATTGATCAAGTGGACATCTTTTTGCAGGTTTTGAATTGTTTCCAATGCTGTGTCACCCTATTTGATTGTTCCTGCAGTACTTTCCTTACTTCTTCCTTATTTTCCTTGATCCCTTTCGGATTATTTGAATTTGTTTCCATATCATTCTTCTGAATTCCTTCTCAGGCATATCCAAAACCCGCTCCTCCTCCTCTATAAAGCCTTTGTCTGTCTCCAGTTCATTTGTGTCAGCTGGTCTCTTCTGTTTCTGTATGTGTTTCGATAAAGTTGATTGTTTCTTATTGGTCATGCTTATTATTTTATTATTATTATTATTATTATTAATATGATCGGGAGATGGACTTCCCTTTTTGTCTGTAATGCGTAGCAGGTGTTGTTGGGTCTTGTCTTAGTGATGGAGTATTATGTTGTATGCTTAAGGCTATATGGCCCTGATTGCTGCTGCTTCTTATGTGATGAAGGGAGGAAAAGTTCCCACCTCCAGGAAGGATTTGTGATCAAAAGGACTAAAAGCAGAAGTAATATAAATGCATGGACAGAAATCACCTCTTTGGAGCGGGGATGCGGCTTTGGTTAACTTGTTCTCTGTCCTGCCAGAACAGCAGCTGGAACATCCCCGCTGCTACTTGGGAGAGGTGGCAGGGGGCTTAGATGCAGGGCTTCAGATTGGGGACAATGGATGGTGGATGACATGAAAATTCGACCCCTTTCTCCTCTCTCTGTGCCGTGGATGAACTGTCCAGCCTGATGATCTTATTGAGATCTTAAGCCAGGGCAGGGAGATTTTGGGAGGGAACTATGTCGTTTCTTGCAGCTTTTTTTTGTCAGGGTCCCCTTTATTCCTCCTGCTGGAAACACAGCTTTCAGAATGGCCTGGCCTTAGGCCCACCCTCTAAGCTCTGCAGTCGCGCAAGCAACCTGCAGTCTCGTGGGCAAGAGACCCAAAATGCGTGGTTTTTTTTTTTCCTTAGCAGCGCGATTTCTCAAAAATGCGAGTTTAGGAGACAGAAATACTAGATCTTATGATAGTTCAAAAGCCATGGGTCTGGTATATGAATGTTTCCTAAGTGAGATCCCCATTCTTCTCACCGGAGCTTTCTCCTACCTCCCTCTCCTTGCTGTTGCGCAGAACCAAAAGTTGTATTGTCCATTTTTGATAATTTAGTACTGATCTTCTGGATTTCTGTTTACAGGTTTTCTATTGTCTTCAGTGCTGTCTGTTTTGTTTGATTGTTTCTGTAGTACTTTTCTGAATTATTCCTTGTATGTCTCAACTTTTCTGCAAAATGTTTGGATGGACCTCAATATTATTTTCCAGTATTTTTTTTCAGGTAGTTTAAGTGCCTTTCTGCCTCAAAAGCATTTTCTAGCTCTGCCCGTTGGTCATTTGTTTGGGCTACCCTGTCTTGTTAATTCATGTGAATAGACATTTTCTGCTCTTTTCTTGATGAAAGTATGTTGATTTATTCTTAGGCACTTACCAATTGCCTCTTGGTAGGTGTTATCAGGAGATAAGCTTCTTTGTTCATTGTTCGTACAGTTCAGTTCAGTGTAGATTTAGCCAATGTTGGTTGTAGTCACTGCTCTAGTATATACCAGCTGGTATTGGGTCTTATTCAGTGGATGGGGTTGTAGAGGGTATGGTTGTGGTTTGGCTGTATGGCTTCAGTTGCTGTCTTCTGTCTTTGTGAACAGCAAAAAATGAAAGTCAATGGTCTCTGCCAATAAGCAATGTGCTTCACCACCTACTGGCATCTTCCCTTTACAGTCACCTGAGAAATTTCAAAATGGCCTTGCTGAGTCCAGCAGACCACACAGATCATTTGCACATTTTATTATGGTATTTGGTTTTATCTTCTCGAGCTGATATTTGAAATTTTCTGTTCAGCTCTTGGACCTCTTCAATTCTTCCATTTGCTTTAATTTCTCTACGCTGGAGAGCAAGTTTCAGAGTCCCTTTTAACATCCATTTTCCTTCTTTCTTGTCTTCTTAATGACTTTTTGCTCTCTTCATGTATGATGTTCTTGATGTCATCCCACAACTCTTCTGGTCTTCGGTCTTTAGTGTTTAATGCGTCAAATCTGTTCTTCAGATGATCTCTAAATTCAGGTGGGATAAAGTCAAGGTCATATTTTGGCTCTCGTGGACTTGTTTTCATTTTCTTCAGGTTCAGTTTGAATTTGCATATCAGTAATTGATGGTCTTTCCACAGTCTGCCCCCGGCCTTGAACCCCACTAAGTCAGGCTATAATCCAAATTTGTAAAGTCAACCATGGCCAGTTCTGGACTGACTCTCACTAGGAGAGGGCATTGAAAGTACATATGAAGTAGGACAAAAAAGGGGGTGGGAGTAAGAAAAGTAGGCAAATGATCTGTAGGAGTAAGAAAAGTAGGCAAATGATCTGTGTGGTCTGCTGGACTCAACAAGGCCATTATATTGAGAACAGGCCAAACCCTCAATGAAGCATCCCTTCATTTGATTGGCTATTCATAGCCATTCATTGTAGTGTCAACTATATCTGTATTAGGTTTCATCACCAAGGGAATAAGTACATCTTAACTGTTAAGCCTCTGAAGATCCTGGCCTAGTCAAAATGACACAGAACCCTAACTCTTATAGCTCACTATTGTCAACTTGACACTTATAAACTATATGCATAATCTCTAAATACAGAAAATTGTAAAGTAATACTTGCACCTAATATACAGCTAAAACACATACAACTGAAAATGCACTGGCCTCATTTATGTTGTATATGCACAAATGAACAGAGCAAACAAAGAAAACAATAGTATTTATATATATGTATTGTTATGTGCTGTGGAGTTGGTTCCGACTCATAGCGACCCTGTACAGGGTTTCTGAGGCTGTAAATCTTTATGGGAGCAGAAAGCCTCATCTTCCTCCCATGGAGCAACTGATAGTTTTGAACTGCTGAAACTGAGGTTTGCAGCCCAATTCATAACCACTATGCTAACAGAGCTCCATATACACACACACACACACACACACATATATATAAAAAATAAGTTCTATATATATATATATAATAACGAGCTCTGGTAGCATAGTGGTTATGAATTGGGCTGCGAATCTTAAGGTCAGCAGTTTGAAACTACTAGCTGTTCCACAGGAGAAAGATGAGGCTTTCTGCTCTGGTAAAGATTTATAGCCTCGGAAACCCTGTACAGGGTCGCTATGAGTCGGAACCGACTCCACAGCACATAACAACAACAACAACACTTTGAATAGGCAGCTCTTTCCCAGTTGTATTTTAAGTGTCTTCCAACCTAAAGGACTCATTTTCTGGCTCTGTATCACAAAACGTTTTACTTCTATTCATAAGGTTTGCAGCAAGATAATTCATTGACTACAACTGCAAACTTAATTCAGAGTAAACTCAGAGAAGTAATTTTACCTATGCCAAGGCCTTCAGCAGAGAAACTGGAAGACACGTATACAAGTCATCCATTAAAATAAAGAATTAAAATACAAATTGTCAGTAGCAAATTAGTATATTCTAAAGGGAACATTGGGAATGCTGTGGCTGTGTAAGATAAACACTGGACTGCTAACCACAGGGTTTTCTGCTCTTATGAGGTTTTCTGCTCGCATAAAGATTACAACCTCAGAATCACTATGCCGAGTGATTTTGTGTCAGAACCTACTCAATGGTACTTAACAACCAAAACAACCATTCAGAAGTGATCTGCCTTTCCTTCTTCCTAGTGTGTCTTAGTCTGGAAGCTCTACTAAAACCTGTTCAACACGGGTGACTCTGTTGGTATTGAAAATACCTGTGGTATAGTACGCAGAATCACAGCAACACACAAACAACCACAGTACAACAACAAACAGAGGAGTGATCCATCATTCTGTGGGCTCAGCTAATTGACACTCCTCTTACCTCTCAGAATTTGAGCTCGACACTCTGTTGTCACCATCTGGATATGTTTGTTTTTTGTCTCCACTTCTTCAGGTACCATTGTAGCCACTGACTCTATCGTTGTTGTTATGTACTGTGGAGTCGGTTCTGACTCATAGCAACCCTATATAGGGTTTCTGAGGCTGTAAATCTTTACGGGAGCAGAAAGCCTCATCTTTCTCCTGCAGAACAGCTGGTAGTTTCGAACTGCCAACCTTGCGGTTCACAGCATAGTCACAGGTGTATTCAATCTGGCAAGGTGATGACACAGGACCCATATGTTATGGATTGAATTGTATTCCCCAAAATACATGTTGTACATCCTAACCTCGGAGGCTTTGGTTATAATCTCATTAGGGAATGAGGTTATATTATAATCTTTGTTATGTTAATGAGACTGGATTAGTGTAGGGTGTGTGTTGACTCAATCTCTCTTTTTTTTTAATAAGTTTTTATTGTGAGGTTTACATGGAAGAATATCAGTTTTACATTCATCCTATTGTATTTCATTTCATTGCAATGATTACACTCTCCTCCATGCATCATCAAATAACCAAAGGGTACATCCCACAGGCCTGCTCCTGGCCATCGGTACACAGCCCCTCTCCCTCCCTGAGTTCAATGTTCCCAGCTGCTCCATCTGTCTACATAAGCATCCCTGTCTCCATCCCTGGCATCTCTGCCTCTCTGGGTAGATTCCTGCTCTACTCTTATCACTTGATGGTCCCAGGGACTTCCATTTCTGGACTTCAAAGTCAACCACTTCCCTCCTTTTGTTACAAAACATCTACCTTTGCATTTCCAACCCTCACAGTCAGTCCTTATAGCAATTATTCACTATTGTACCACAAGAGTCTTATCCCCATTTCCTTTTGCCAGCCCAGTCCCAACAGATTGGAAATCATTCAGTGGTGATTCTACCTACCCAACCCCATCTAGAACTAGACTCCCTCTTGAAAGCTTGTAAGCCAGTCACTTCTTGCTTTTATTTGTTGTTGCTGTTAAGTGCCATTGAGTCGATTCTGACCCATAGTGACCTCGTATAGGGTTTCCAAGGAGCAACTGGTGAACTTGAAACACTGACCTTGCAGTTCAAAAGAGTTTGCAGTCTGACACATTAGCCCACAGTGACAGGCTAGGACTCCCAATTTTGGGTAGCCAATGTCTAAGTTGCCCATCCCTGTCAACCCTGTGTACTGAGGGGTTGGGAGTGATCCTTGCTATAAAGATTTGTTCCCTTTTTTGAGCTATACATCCGTTGTTGTTGTTGTTATGTGCCGTGAAGTCGGTTCCGACTCATAGCGACCCCATACAGGGTTTCCGAGGCTGTAAATCTTTATGGGAGCAGAACGCCTCTCCTTTCTCCCATGGAACAGCTGGTAGTTTCGAACTGCTGACCTTGTGGTTCGCAACCTGATTCATAAACACTACATAAGTTTAGGTAAAGTTCAACAAATTGTAGCAGGTTAGTCTTTTTTTCCCCCTCTTCTTTCTTCTTCTAGTCAAGTTCTGATCATTCAGCCATTGAAGCCAGGTCAAGTGGGTATTATCTGCAAGTATGGGTGTTCTTGTGCATCTCCCCTCACTTCATAGCAGCTGGACGCTTCACTCTCCACTCTAGTCCTCTGTGGCTATGTGACTGCCTCTGGGCCCAGGAGTCCCCGGGTCTTGCCGTACTGATAGCCATCCAGGCCTCCACCCGGGTTCTAAGGGGTCTATTGAATGTGGTCGGACTTAGCACACAACTTCATTGCTGTTTTTTCCCCATCTTCCCCTTATCGGTGATCAACGTTGTCACTGGCCAGACCATATGCCTGCTCATGTATACCCCTTGAGTCTCAGTCTTGGAAGGGAGTTTACTCTGAGGGGTCCCGACCATTTTACTTGATGACTCCTGGGTGAACAGTTTACTTATTCTTGTAGTAATTAATCAGACTGCCATTATTGCTTCAGATTTTTCCTGCCGGTCTTTCTTTCATGAAGTATCTTCTGTTCTTCTGGCCACTCCAGGCTGTTCTACTCGTCCTTTCGAGTGTCAAGTTCCCACCTCAGACAATTCTAGATGGAGTTCTGGATTCCACCTATGGTCTTATGCAATGTAAAGGCTCCACAGGAAGCCTCTTTCACTGGGGAACTTCTAGCCCCCTTTAAGGTATTCCATTTAGTTGTAGGCTGAAAACAAACTACAGAAGTAGTGATGATTCTGGCTATTCCTTTCTCCCCACCTCAAAGTGTCTATTTTACAATGGTAGACAAGGGAAACCAAGATTCAAAAGACAGCCAAGCATCTTAACACTATCCCCCCCTTTTACTCCTTCAAACTGTGCCTCAATCCCTGTATACTGGAGCCCTGGTGTTCCTCATTATTTACCTCTGTTCCACTTAGGCCATGTGAACCTGCCTAACTGTTCTCCCATCAGCCTTGTTCTTCCATTCTCCTCCCCTTTCTGTGTATAGTCCTCTCCCCTGCCCCCACCCAGCACCTAAGCTATCCTGTGTCTATTTCCTACCCTATGCTCTATCTTCCCTCTCTCCCTCCCCTCCTCTCATCCCATACATCCTGGTGATCAGCAAATATATATAATTTCTCCACCTTTTAAGGTGGGTTCTTTTTCTTAGTCTTTTACAATAATGGTCTTATGCAGAATTTCTCCTTTTGTGACTGACTAATTTCACTCAGCATACTGTCCTCAAGGTTCATCCATGTTGTGCGGTGGCATGCAGCTTCCTTGTTGTTCTTCAAGGTAGCATAGTATTCCATTGTGTGTATGTACCACAGTTTGTTTATCCATTCTTCAATTGACGGACACTTAGGTTGTCTCCATCTTTTTGCTATTGTAAATAGTGCTGCTATGGACATTGATTTGCATATATCTACTTGTGTTATGGCTCGTATTTCTTGTGGGTAAATGCCAAGTAGAAGAATTTTTGGATCATAAGGTATTGACACACTCTCTTTTGAGATATGGTGGTGGTTGGTAGTTGTGTGCTGTCGAGTCATTTTCAACTCATAATGACCCTGTCTGACTCGACAGCACTTAACAACAACAACAAAGTGACCCTGTGCAGGGTTTCCAAGGTTGTAAATCTTTACTGTAGTAGAAATTCTTTTCTCCCACAGAGTGGCTGATAGATTCAAATTGCTGACCTTGTGGTTTGCAGCCCAATATGTAACCCACTACACTGCCAGAGCTCCTTAAACATTAAGCAAGCAAAAGAAACAAAGATTGGGGAAGACACATGCGAAGATAGAGATCTCCAGTAAGCTAGCAAGCAGAGACTGAAGAGATAAGGACCTTCCTTCAGAGCTGATAGAGAAAGAAACTCCCATTTCTATACTGTAAGAAACTTAATTTCTGTTTGTTACAGCCACCCACTTACACAATTTCTGTTACAGAAACCCTCTAACAAATACCTAAAATACGAAAGTGGTTTTAGAATTGAGTAAAGGCCAGCTGCTCCTCAGAAATCCTATACAGTGTTGCTATGAGTGGGACAAATTTGACAGTGCTTAACAATAACAACAATAAATAGTATATCCCGAATGCTCCTTAAAAGCCAGGAAGGCCAGACTTCTTTGTCTCTTATATTTCTGACATGTTGTCAGGAGGGACCAGTTCCTGGACAAGGACATTATGCTTGGTAAAGTGGTTGGTTCCAACTCATAGAGACCCTGTATAGGGTTTCCGAGGCTATAAATCTTTATGGGAGCAGAAAATTGCATTTTCTCCCCAAGGAATGGCTGGTAGATTCGAACTTCTGACCTTAGGGTTAGCAGTCCAACTCATATCCCACTACACTACTCATGTCCTTTGTTAAAGAGGAGGGACTGTGCAAAAAGAGGTAGACCCTCAAAGAGATAGACTGGCACCGTGACAGCAACAATGGGCTCAAGCACAGTAGCAATTGTGAAGATGGCACTGGACCAGGTGGTATAATGTTCTGTTGTACACAGCGTAGCTATTGGTTGGAACTGACTTGACAGCACCTAACAATAACAACAATAAATATAAAAGAAAAGAAAATGTGGATGTCATAAGAGACTCTGAAACTTACTCTTGAACATATTGTTATAATTGTTAAAGGCCATCAAGTCAGTTCTTACCCATAGAGACCCTGTATAGGATTTCCAAGGAGCAACTGGTGAACTTAAACTGCCAACCTTGTGGTTCAAACCGACTTTGCAGTCCAGCGCATTAACCCACAGTACCACACCAGGACTTTTGAACATAGAGAGGCTAAAACGACTGGAAACAGTGATGAGGTAAAAGAGCTGAAGAGATCATTTCAAAGGGCAACTCAAGAATGGAAAGTCAAGTATTTCAATGAAATGTACAAAGACCTGGAACTAGAAAACCAAAATAGAAGAACATGTTCATTCAGCATTTCTCAAGTCAAAGAACTAAGGAAAGGATTCTCACCTTGAGTTATAATATAATGGAAGACTCTGGGCAAAATAATGATACAGAAAGCATCAAAAGATGATGGAAAGAATACACAGAGTCATTGTACCAAAAAGAACTGGTTGTTATTCAACCATTTCAATCAATGGCATATATATGATCAAGAACTGATAGTATTGAAGGAAAAAGTTGAATCTGCACTAAAGGCATTAGAAAAAAAACCAAAGACTCCAGGAGCTGAGATGATAGCAACTGAAATATTTCTACAAACTGATGCAGTGTTGGAAGCACTAACTAGTCTATGCCAAAAATTTGAAGACAGCTACTTGGCCAACTGATTGAAAGAGATCCATATTTGTGCTCTGCACAGTTATGTCACACCAACCATACATCCCACAATACTTTCCACTCAACCAGGTTCAATAATTTATTTCAGTGCTTGCACAGAACTCAGACACCATACTAACAGTTATGGGGATTATTAGGGAAGTTAACAAGTTACAATATAGATCAGAAAATGCTCAGGGCACAATTGTTCCAGTCAGCTGCTGATAATTGCCCACCCAACACACAACTCCACCATAAATCTCAGCCTGAAGGCACTAGACTCTACCTTCATGAGTAACCTAACAACCCCCTTCTTAAGTGCCTGGAGGCACCCCATTCCACAAGTAAGCTTCCTATCCAAAGTCATTCAGTTTTACTTGCTCTGTGGGCTGATTCTCAGTTCCACTCTTGCTGATCCTCTGTCACTTCTCTGGATGTCACAGCTTTTTGTCCCTGGGTCAAGGATGTTCAATATGCAGGGATCTCAGGGTCCAAAGGATGCACTTCATTCCTGGCTCTTTTTCTTCGATGGTAGTGAGATTCCCCCACTCCTGCTTCAGAGATGGTTCATTTAAAACCCATGTTAAAGTTCCAAATTTTCACAATTACAATGAACTCTGTTAACAGCCACAGCTGAAGCATATCATCCTATCAGTATCTTCTTTCACCTTCTCTTGCCCAGATTTAGCATGGCAGGAGTGTTGTTTGGTAGGAGTTACAGAATGCTAGAAGAGACATTAGATAAGTCACTATACCACACGTCCAAATATGGTGATCACCAAAGAAAGGTGATCCAACAGAATGTGGAAATTATAGAACAATGTAATTAATATCACATACAATTAAAATGTTGATGAAGATATTTAAAAACTGATCAAAGCAGTACATCAACAGGAAGCTGGCAGAAATTCAAGCCAGATTCTAAACAGGATGTAGAATGAGGCATATTATTACTAGATGTCAGATGGATCTTAGCTGAAAATAGAGAATACCAGAAAGATATTTACTTGTGTTTTATTGACTATGCAAAGTCTGTATGGATCATAAAACACTATGGATAACATTGCAAAGAATGGGCATTGCAGAACACTTAATTGTGCTAATGAGGAACAAGGGGATACTAAATGGTTTAATATCAGGAAAGATGTGTGTCACAGTTGTAATCTTTTACCATAC
This sequence comes from Chrysochloris asiatica, assembly GCF_000296735.1. Lineage (NCBI taxonomy): Eukaryota > Metazoa > Chordata > Mammalia > Afrosoricida > Chrysochloridae > Chrysochloris > Chrysochloris asiatica. Next base: position 4,818,339 of record NW_006408629.1, read on the forward strand.
TTATTCCATCGGTATGCTGAGCAAATACTACAAGAAGCTGGGCTATATGAAGAACACGGCATCAGGATTGTAGGACGTCTCAATAACAACCTGCAATATGCAGAAGATACATCCTTGCTTGCTGACAGTGAAGAACACTTGAAGAATTTATTGATGAAGATCAAAGAATAAAACATTGTTGTTGCTGTTGAGTGTCTCTGAGTCAGTTCCAACTCACAGTGACCCTGTGTAGGGTTTCCAAGGAGTGGCTGTGGTTAGCAGCACAGTGCTTATGCTACAGCACCACAGAAGGATTCCTTTCAGTACTGATTACAACTCAGTATAAAGAAAACAAAAATTCTCAGCATGTGAAACCTGGACATTGACTAAAGAAGAATTGATTCATTTGAATTAAGGTCTTAGTGAAGAATATTGAAAGTACTATCAGAAGAATAAATAAATCTGTCTTGGAAGCAGTTCAGCTAGAATTCTCCTTTGAAGCGTGGGTGGCGAGACTTCATCTCATGTACATTGTTCATTTTATTAAGAGGGACCAGTCCCTGGAAAAGGAGATCATACCTGGCAAAATAGACTCTCATAAAAAAAAAAAAAAGGAGGAAAACCCTCAAAAAGTTGGGTAGACACACTGGCTGCAACAATGGGCTTAATTATAGCAACAGTTGAGAGGATGGTGCCGGATTGGACAGTGTTTCTTTGTGTTGTATTTCAGGTTACTAGGTACTGAAATCGTCTCAATGGCCCCTACCAACAACAGTAAAAGTCTAATTGCTTTGAAGAGGCTCTTGGTAGAATTATGGATGTCAAAGGCAATTCTGGTGAGGAGAGCTATATAGTTTTATACAACACAAATGGCCCCAGAAGCATAATGTCACTATTAATATGGATGCTAAATCTGTTTCTGGTGAGGTTTTAAAAGGAAAGAAATGATATGTGATTTGATAATGGAAGAAGGGAGATGTATTTTATGTAGTGGCAAATAACTTGTCTGAATTATGATCAAATGTTTGGTAGAAGGTAGAATTTGTAAGTGGTAAACTTGTATATTTGACTGATGAGATTCCTAAGTAAAATCTGATTTCTCCTTGCCCCTTATAAAAAGAGAGAGGAAAAGAGATGGACTTAAAAAATGAACAGTGCCTCAAAAGAGGAAACAAATCTTTACAGCAAGGATCATTCCCAGCCCCTCAATACACACGGTAGACAGTGATGGGCAACTTGGGAATTGGTTACCCAAAATGGAGGGGCTACAAAGGCAAGAAGTGACTAGTTTACAAGCTTTCAAGAGGGAGCCTAGATCCAGAGGGTGTGGAGGAAGGTAGAATCTCCACTGAGTAGTATCCAATCTGTCTGGGCAGGGCTGATGAAAGGAGATGGGGATAGCATTCATGTGGTACAATAGTGAATAATTACTATCTGAACTGACTGTGAGTGTTGGAAATGTAAAGGTAGATGTTATGTAGCAAAAGGAAGGGAGTGGTTACTTTGTAGTCCAGGAGCGGAGAGCCCTGGGACCATCAAGGGAGAAGAGTGGAGTGTGGGACCCTACCCAGAGAAACAGTGATGCCAGAAATGGAGGCAGAGATGATGACATGGAGAGATGGAGTGGCTGGAAACTCTAGACCCAGAGAGGGAGAGGGGCTGTGTGCTGACAACCAGGGGACAGGCTTGCAGGGTATACCCTTTGGTTGGTTGATGATGCATGGAGGGGATTGTAACCATGGCAATGAAACGATATACGATAGGATGAATGTAAAACTAATGTTCTCCCATATAAACTATCACATAATTCACAAGAAAACAGTTTAAAAAAACTATGCAAATTGAAGAAAAAAAAATTTGGAAAATTCTGTTGTATAAAGACTTATGTCCTAGAAATTCCACCAAGGATCACACAATATTTTGTTAAAGAGATTAAGCATGTGATTGATGGATCTAACCAACTATCACAATAGAAAATTCTTCTAAAGGGAACAGAGAAGTAATGAAAGGAAAGAATGCTATCTGCCTCAGAGTTCTATAGGCAGATAACAGTACAAAGGAGCTACATTTGTTGTCCTATAAGAAAAGGAAAGGACTAAATCTGGACCAGCTTAGAGAATTGTTGAAAGAAGCAGAAGATGTAGGACCATATAAGTTTCAAAGGATGGGGCCAGGGTCCCCTGGATCTCAGAGTGTGGGGTCCCAGCCTCCTAAATTTCAAGAGTTGGATCTTTGCAAACTCGATTTCTGTGTGTGGCTGCCATTAAAAGTGTTCCAGGGGGAGGGGGTTGCCACCTAAAGCTGATGGGGCAGGGTTGCCATGCCCAAAGGGCAGAAGAAGTGGGCTTGCTGGGGCCAAGGGGAAAGGGTTACCACTCAGAAAGGGACTGTTCAATGCTAAAGGAGAAGATTTGCCATCTATGTGGGCTTGGAAGATGGAGCTGAAGCCCAGGGCTGAAGGGTTGCTATCCAGAATCCAGACAGCATGGCCAACACCTGTCTCGAGGACAGGGCCAATGCCTAAATCAGGGGTGGGGAATGTCCAACCCACAGGCCATACAAGGTCTGCGAAATCTTTGGTCTGGTTCTGCCAAGGCAACCAGATTTCAGCCATCATGTTGATGTTATTAAGTACCTTGGAGCTGTTTCCAACTCATAGTGACCCTGAATAGAGTTTCTGAGGAGTGGTTGGTGAATTTGAACCACCAACCTTTAAGTTCAAACCAACCTTATCGTCCAATGTTTATCATACAGCACTACACCAGGACTCCAACCATCACATTGTTGGTGTTGTTACATGCCATCAACTTGATTCTCACTCATAGTAACCCTGTATACGATTTCCCTGGAGTGGTTGGTGGGAACATCACATCAGGGGTGAGTTAATTAAATAGTTGACCAAATATAACAGATTACTTTAAAAAAAAAAAAGTTTCTATTGTGAATTGAGTGAAAATTAACAGGGCAGATCATCAGTTTTACATTCAACAAATCATATACTTTGTTTTATTACAATGATTATAATCCCCTCTATGTACCATCAGTTAGCAGTATCTCTCTCTATTCATTTCAGCTCTTTTTGTTTTTTTATAAATACTCAAGCTTATATAATAATTTGCACCACCAAAGGGCACATTCTGCAAGTCTCCTCCTGGCCACCGGCTCTCAGAGCCTCTCTTCCCATGAATCTAGAGTCCTTAGCTGCTCCCTTTCTCCATGTCCCCATCTCTGCCTCCATCTCTAGTGTCCCTGCTTCTTTGGATAAGATCCTGCATTCCGCTTGTGCTCTTCTCCCTTGATGGTCCTAGGGTTCTCTGTTTCTGGACTGTAAGATTAACTACTCCCCAGTTTTTGTTACAAAACTACACTACACTACCAGAGGGAATAACACTGATATTTGATGTGAAGACTTCCCTTTCTGTTGGTATTTTGAGCTATGTAGAGCTCTGGTAGCGTAGTGGTTACGAATCGGGCTGCGAACCTTAAGGTCAGTGGTTCGAAACTACCAGCTGCACTGCGGGAGAAAGATGAGGCTTTCTACTCCCGTAAAGATTTACACCCTCGGAAACCCTATACAGGGTCGCTATGGGTCGGAACCGACTCGATGGCACATAACAACAACAGTGGTTACGAGTCGGGCTGCAAACCTTAAGGGCAGCAGTTTGAAACTACCAGCTGCTCCGCGGGAGAAAGATGAGGCTTTCTTCTCCCGTAAAGATTTACAGCCTCGGAAACCCTGTACCGGGTCGCTATGAGTCAGAACTGACTCCAGGGCACAAAACCACCACTACCACCTCCATGAGTATAGGTCAAGTTTATCAAATTGTGTGGCACTGTGGGCTAATGCATCAGACTGCAAAGTTGTTTGAACTGCAAGGTCTGGTTCAAGCTCACCAGCTGTTCCTTGGAAAGCCTATGCAGGGTCACTATGGGTCATAATTGACTCAACGGCACTTAACAACAATAATCCTCTTTTTCTTTATCAAAAATTATTATTATTATTATTATTATTATCTTCTCTAGTCGAGTTCTGATTATCAAGCCATTGAGGTTAGGTCAAATGGGTACTGTCTGCAAGTTTGGGTGTTCTTGTGCATCTCCCCTCACTTCATATCAGTTGGATGCTTCACTCTCAGCTCTAGCCCTCTGTGGCTATGTCCTTGTCCATGGGTACAGGTGCCCCCAGTACTCACCACACTTTGGACCAACCAGCCCTTCCTCTTCTCTCTCTTATCTCCAGGTCAATGGGGCTTTATGGAACGTGGTTGAACTCAGCCCATTTCTTCATTGCTGCCTTTCCCCCTTTTCTACTCAACAGTAGACCAATGTGGTCACCAGCAAGCTTACATGAACAGGTTACTTTTTAAGCTGGTAATTTTGTATGGCCAGCAAATGATATTATAAATTGGCCCTTGGCAGAAAAAAAGGTTCTCTACTCCTGGATGATCTCAGTGAAGAAAGGCTTATTTTCATGCCTTCAGAGGTAATGTAAATTGTTTTGTTGGGTTTTATACTTACTTTGTTCCTCTTATCCCTTCAGTTTATCTCATTTGTAATGGAAATGTGTATCTTGTCCCTGTTCCACTATTGTATTTTATTAGTAGATAACCTGTATTCTAGATTTCACAGGTTCTTAGATGCAGAGGAATTTTTCTTTATGATGGAATATGCCTAACATCTTATTCATACTTGATTTAGATGACTAAGAAAATGAGATTGTGGACTTGATTTAAGAGTTTTTGGATGTAGTGATTGGGTGAGTGGTGGAATGTTATGGAATCTGTCCCCTGAAAATATGTGTTGTAACCCCAAACCTCTATTCCTGTGTTGAAGGAGCTCTGGTAGCATATTGGTTATGAGTCAGGCTGCTAACCTAAAGGTCAGCAGTTCAAAACTACCAGCTATTCTGCGGATAAAGATGAGGCTTTCTTCTCCAATAAAGATTTACAGCCTCAGAAACTCTGTGCAGGGTCGCTAGGTGTCAGAACCAACTCCAGGCATACTTCCCCACCATCACCACCACATTCCGGTGACTATAATCACATTTGGAAATGAATTGTTATATTAATTAGGTCAGAATAGTGTAAGGTATATCTTGAGTCATATCTCTTTTGAGGTAAAAAAGTCATATCTCTTTTGAGGTAAACAATCGAGAGAAAGAAGTAGAGATAGGGGAAAACATGTGCTAATACAAAGAACCAGGATGTAGACACTGAAGAGACCAGGATCTTCCTCCAGAGATGACAGAGAGAGAAAGCCTTCCCCTAGAGCTGGTAACCTGAATTTGCACACCTACCTTCTTTATCTGTGAGAAAATAAATTTGTTAAAAACCATGTATTTATGGTATTTCTGTTACAGCAATACCAGGTCACTAAGACACCATGCTCAAAGGGTGCACCCTTCTACTGCTTCTCTCTCTGCTCTCCTCTATCAGGAACCACTTCTCTAAGATTGGCCACTTATATAGGGATATTCCTTGTAAATGATAAAATGGCTTTTAAAAAAAAAATAAACAAAACAATTTCTGCAAACTGTTTATAGGGATAGCAAACCAACCAATCCCTGCAAGACATTTATGTGGATAGTAAACTGATCAATCTGCTTATGCAGATAGTAAACTAACCAATCACTTGCAAAATTGTATCCAACCAATAATTTGGCAGAATTACAAACCCAGGGACAGAAAGTCCATATGAAGAAACCAGTTGCACTATAAACACACAAATGACTATCTGGCTAACAACTCCAGCTAGGCTCACACAAAGATGAATGAGTTTTCTGATGATTACAGTGTTCATGTCTTTCAGGTCCTAAACTTTATGGAACAGAGATAAGTCACCCCCACTCTGGCTGGTTCTGAATTCCTGACATACGGAAACTATTTGTTGTTGTTTTTGTTAAGTGCCATGGAGTTGGTTCCTACTCATAACAACCCTGTATAGAGTTTTTGAGGCTTTAATCTTTGAGGAAGCAGAAAGCCTCACCTTTCTCTTATGGAACAACTGATAGGCTAGAACCACAGACCTTGTAGTTCACAGTCCAGTGCTTATTGTATGGAGCCACTGCACTCCCTAGAGAAACAATTGTTGTTCGTGCCTTTGAGTCAGTTTTAACTCATAGTGACCCTGTAAAGGGTTTCCAACGACTGGCTGGTGGGTTTGAACCACTGACCTTGTGGTTAACAATTCAGTGCTTATCCTACAGAACCACATCAGGACCCCAGAATAATTAAAACCAACAAAATGATGGGTTGATGCCTTGCTAGAAATGTAATTGCTTTTAGAAAACAAGGGTAGCGTATTCATGGCATAGCAGGCAAATCTCTTTAATGGTAGAGTGGGAAACAACCGTGACCGACTCAGATGGCCATCCTAACTCTAGTACTTGTAATTCCCACCAAATTGGGTGTGACTACACAAATAAGGGGCACCCCATGCACTAAGGGAATTGGACATATTGCTAATAATGCAAATAATGTATGCGGTACCCTTCTGAGAGTAGGACTAGTCACATAAGATGTATGGAACCCTTAACAAGGGGATTGGTCAAATTTTCCATCCCGCTAGACTTAAAAGTCTGAAGTCCTGGTGTGGCATTGTGGGTTAATGCACTGACTGCAAGGTCAGTTTGAACCGAAAGGTAGATGGTTCAAGCTCATCAGCTGCTCTTCGGAAACCCTATACTGTAGTTTAGGGTTGCTATGAGTCAGAACTGACTTGATGGGACTTAACAACAACAGACTTAAAGAGATCCAATTCCTGACCTCACTGTCACCAAGAAGAGTGAGTGAGCAGTGGAGTGAGTTCTTTGGATCTGCACCAAGAACCTCCTAGACAGAGACAACTGCAACACCAGAGATGGTGAGAGACAGCAGAACCAAGAGACCCATGAGAGAGCATTGTGGGCTTCCAAGTCCATGGGGTGGTAAAGTTAAGTAACTTTGGGCAGGAGACTTGCTGTCTTAGGGTATTTGGTGGAACATGCTAAATAGGATTACTGGTACTTGGAGCTAGAGAGCTCAGTGCCTTTGGGACAAGGCTTATTCAAGCACTCATCAGCAGAACTAATAGAGCTTTGCAATACTTGCCTGAGCAGGCAGAGGCCAAGTCAAGAGACCAAAGACCAGAGAGAGTTCTGCTTGTAGACACACAGAGAAGGGGCAAACTTCTATGCTGATAGAACTATAATCTGATACTGAACTGGCAGGATGAGCCTGCATGAGGGGGTTCTCCAGAGGCGAATGGGGAATGAAATCAGGGGTCTTCAGATGGTCAGTCAAGAAGAGTTTATTACCTACAATACACCTTTAAGTACAATTTTAGGCAGGAAGCATATTCGGGCACCACAACAAAGATAAAGTTTATTATTATCTAGATAACAGGCATAAATATTTTCTCCTCATTATAGACTTCTCCCCCAGCCAGCTGGTCAGTGTGTTCATTCCCATAATCTTTGGCAAGCAAGGTTTTCCTTGTGGTTCTCATCAAGGTATTCCTTTGTTTGAGAACTGCCTTAGAGTGGGTTTCACACATGTCCTGGTCTTCCTACATGAATTGTAGTCAATTACTTCCCTGTTGTTGTTGTTGTTAGGTGCTGACTCATAGCAACCCTATATATAACAGAAGGAAACACTGCACTTCCTTAATTAACCTTGTAATTGTGACTATTATCTGTGAGTTCCGTGTGCCCATTGCAACAAGTCATTTAACCCGTAAGTAAATGGGAGGGATGACTGTTTCTTGAATTGGTAATAAAGTTAGAGAAAAGCGATCAGGCATCTCTGTTATGTTATGTTTTACAGTGGCCAGCTGCACTGCTTTCAATGTGTGAGACTCTCCACAGTCTTGTCAATAATCCAGTCTGCCCATCAGATTCCTGAAAGGGCTCACTATGCCTCTTCTGAGTCTCCCATTCCAGGGCTGCAACTTGTAACCTGTAAAATTTCCCATTTCAGTTACTATTCTGCTTCACCCAAATCAATCATGACTGAATTGGTTCAAACCCTGAAACGATCTCAGTGACAGACAACAGATAAAGACCTACAAGTTCACTATCAAGATTATTTGTTGATCATTAAAGTTAAGAGTAAAATTATAAACCTACTAACCATGAGTCCAACCTTTTGGCAGCTCAAATTCATTAATGAAACATTCTTAGTTAGATACTGCAGGGAAAAAAAAAAGAAAAAGGAAAAAATCATGAGCCTCCTTCCCACAGTACTTTCTATTTAGTTGGGTTCAAGAACTCATTGAAATGGCCACACAGAACTCAGACACCATACTCACAGTTAAGGGGTTTATTAGGAAAGTTAACAGGTTACAATGCAGGATCAGACAACGCTCAGGGCACGTACAGTGCTTCCAATCAGGACAGGCTCTCCTCAGCTGTGCTCACAGACAGGCCTCTCTCTACCCAGGCAATGTTACAAAGGTCTTTTAGGCTTAGTGATAAATGCTGGCACCACTCTACCATTGTTGTTGTTAAGTACCATCGAGCCAGTTCTGACCCATAGCATCCCTGGAGTGACTCGTGAGCTTGAACCCCCAATGTTGCAGTTTAAACTGACTTTGCAGTCCAGTGCATTAACACAGTGCCATACCAGGACTTCATAAGCCTCAGTGTAAAAGCATTCAAGTCTAGCTCTGTGGGTCAGCAAACTTAGCTCTGCCAATTAAGTGTCTGCAGGCATCTCATTCTGTAAGCAAGCCTTCTTCTGCCCACACTCACTCAACCGTACTTCCTCCGTGAATGGAAAAGCCCACTACAGTGTCTTGTGTTCTGCTTCTTGGGTCTGTTTGGCTGCTTCTCTGCTATTTCTCTGGTGTCACAGCTTTCTGTCCCGGGGTTATGGAGTTTCAGTGTGCAGGGAACTCAGGGTCCAAAGAACACACTCCACTCTGGTTCTTTTTTTTTTTTTGATGGTAGTGAGATTCTCCCCTCCTCGCCTCCTATACCCCCTGCTTCTGAGATGGCACATTTTAAATCCATGCCAGAGTTACAAGTTTTAACAATGTAGTCTGTTACCAGTCACAACTGAATCATATCATCCTATCATTATCCTCTCCCACCTTTTCTTACCCAGACCCACAAAGGCAAAAATGTTGTTTGGTGGGAGTTACAAAGACGATATGGGTAGAAGTGCCATATGAAATAGTTCACTGCAGATACAAAGGGCAAAGCTCTGTCTACACTCACTCTATTGGGATGGGACCTGGATTGTGACTTATATTTGGAGAATCAGGTAACATTCTAGCCAAGCAGGTGACTATGAAGAGTGGCATAGTAATTACAGACAAGCTCTGACATACAGGTTCATTTTATATTCAGAGCTCCAAAAACGAGATCACAAAAATCAAACCATTTTTAATGACTCCTCCATCAAAATGTTTATTGCTTGAAATCATCCCTCTTCCATGTCTACTTCCTAATTATATGCCTAGAATCTTGAATTTCAATGCTAGAAAAGATCAAATATTTCTCTTCAAAGCATATCTTAGGGGAGTTTCAAACAATAAAAAAGGTAATATAGTCTCTAGTTTGGGCAGACACAGTTCTTAGATTTATATATTTGACATGCAACCCTGCTTAAGTTTTGTTTGCATAGCAGGTGGTGGGCAAAGAAGAGATGGTAATTAAGTCTTTGACTGACTAGTTAAATGATCAGGAATAGGTGATTAGTTTGAATCAATGCTGATATCAGTTTTCTCCAATTTATTCCCACAGAATCTTTCTAATTCTACTCAGTATTTCTACTTTAAACTTATTTTTCAACATTCATGAGGCTTTTTTTGTGTGTGTGAGCTCAGGAAAGGCAAACAACAAAGAGAGAGTATGCAAAGGATAAGCTCCCTGACTCTGCGCTTTTCCTAGCTCCTGAATAGTAGCAGCATACATTACAAACATCTGTGTAAAGCTGAACCCACATCTCTAAAAGGGGTTCGGTTCTTAAAACTCAGCCTTTATGGCAAAAAATCCTGATAGTAAAAATTAGTCATGAAAATCTTCTAATTGCTTACAAAGTGCAGAATAGCAAGGGTTTCAATCTGGTCCAACATCTTGCTGATATTTTGCATTTCCATCATAGATATTTGGGGTGCAGAAAATGAGGGTGCTTCAAAAAAAGTGTGTGGAGGTCGAGGCAGGATACGCTTCTGGAAGAATCATCTCAATGGCCGCCCAAGGAGAACCTAAATGCAGTTCAAACTCATATTGGTAGGTGATGGCAGTACCAGAAAAACTACATTTGTGAAATGTCATCTGACTGGTGAATTTGAAAAGTATGTAGCCACCTTGAGAGTTGAGGTCCATCCCTTTGTGTTCCATACTAACAGAGGACCGATTAAATTCAATGTTTGGGACACGGCTGGGGAGAGAAATTTAGGGGACTGAGAGGAGGCTATTATATAGCCCAGTGTGCCATTATAATGTTTGATGTAACTGCAAGAGTTACTTACAAGAATGTGCCTAGCTGGCATAGGGATCCCATTCAAATATGTGAAAACATACCCATTGTGCTGTGTGGCAACAAAGTGGACATTAAGGACAGGAAAGTTAAAGCAAAATCGATAGTCTTCCACCAAAAAAAGAATCTTCAGTACTACAACATTTCTGCAAAAAGTAACTACAACTTTGAAGAGCCTTTGGTTTGCTAGAAAACTAATTGGAGATCCTAACTTGGAGTTTGTCTTCATCTGTCAGCTCATCTGAAACCTGTCCACTGTGGGTGACCCTGGTGGTATTTAAAATACCTGTGGCATAGTTTCCAGAATCACAGCAACTCACAAGCCACCACAGTACGACAAACTGACATTCGAAGAAAGACTAGGAAGAAGGCATGACAAACTACTTCCAAATATTTAGTCTCTGGAAACCTTATGAATAGCAGAGAAACACTGTCAGATATATTGTTGTTGTTGTTGTTAAGTGCCGTCGAGTCGGTTCCGACCCATAGCGACCCTGTACAGGGTTTCCGAGGCTGTAAATCTTTACGGGAGCAGAACGCCTCATCTTTCTCCCGCGGAGCAGCTGGTAGTTTCGAACTGCCGGCCTTAAGGTTCACAGCCCGATTCGTAACCACTACGCTACCAGAGCTCCTGAAAATGAGCCTTTCAGGTTGGAAGGTACTCAAAATACAACTGGGGAAGAGCTGCCTCCTCAAAGTAGAGTTGACCGTGATGATGCAATGGAGTAAAGCCCTTGGGACCTTCATTTGCTGATGGGGCAGAACTCAAAAATAAAGAGAAACAGCTGTAAACATCCATTAATAATTGGAACATGGACTGTATGTATGAAGTATGAATCTAGGAAAATTGGAAATTATTAAAAATGAAATGGAATGCATAAACATCAATATCTTAGGCATTAGTGAGCTGAAGTGGACTGGTATTGGCCATTTTGAATCTGACAACCACAGGTGTACTATGCCGGGAATTACAGATTGAAGAGGAATTGTGTTGCATTCATCATCAAAAAGAGCATATCCAGATCAGTCATAAGGTACAATGCTGTCTGTGATAGGATAATATCCATGTGCCTATAGAGAAGACCAGAAAAAGATAAGGCTTTCTGGTCCCATAAAGATTTACATATTTGGAAACCCTGTACAAGATTGCTATGAGTCAGAACCTACTCCACGGCACATAACAACAACAACACATAGAAGATCAGTCAATACCACTATTATTCAAATTTATGCACCAACCAGTAAAGCCAGTGAGGATGAAATAGAAGAATTCTAGCAACTTCTTCAATCTGAAATTGATCAAACATGCAATCAAGTGGTATTGATCACATTAGCCACTAGAGAGAGTCAAATCAAAACAACAATGAGATATCATCTCATACCAGCAATAACAGCAGAATTAAAAAAACACAGAGGATAATAAATGCTAGAGAGGATGTGGAGAGACTGGGACCCTCCTACATTGCTGATGGGAATGCAAAATGGTAAAACCACTCTGGTGCTTCCTCAGGAAGTTGGAAATAGAAATATGTTATGATCCAGCAGTTCCTCTACTTTGTATATGTTCACAAGAAATACAAGTCATAACACGAGCAGATGTATGCACACCAATGTTCATAGCAGCACTATT
>NW_006408629.1:4832605-4833944 GCF_000296735.1 Chrysochloris asiatica
CCAGAGAAGCAGCGACACCAGAGATGGAGGCAGAGATGGGGACATGGAGAGAGGGAGCAGCTGAGGACTCTAGATTCATGGAAAGAGAGGGACTAAGAACTGGTGGCCAGGAGGCAAACTTGCAGAATGTGCCCTTTGGTGAGGGAAATAATTACATATGCCTGAGTGTTTACAAAATAAAACACAAAAAAAAGCTAAAATGAATATAGAGAAATACTGTTAACTGATGGTACATGGAGGAGATTATAATCATTGTGATGAAACAAGTTGTATGATTGTTGACTGTAAAACTAATGATCTGCCCTGTAAACTTTTACTCAACTCACAATAAAAACATTAAAAAAAAAGAAAAAAGGATGTATTATTGGTGATTGGAATGCAAAGGTTGGGAACAAAGAGGAAGGATCAGTAGTTGGAAAATATAGTGTTGGTGATAGAAATGATGCTGGAGAACGCATGATAGAATTATGCAAAAACAATGATTTGTTTTCATTTTATGTATCTTCTTTGGACAGTATGAGAGATGACTATAAACATGGACCTCACCAGATGAAAAACACAAATATCAAATCGACTACATCTGTGCAAAGAGATGGCAGAAAAGCTCCATATTTTCAGCCAAAACAAGGCCAGAGGAAGATTGTGGAACAGACTATCAATTGCTCATATGCAAATTCAGACTGAAGCTGAAGAAAATGAAAACAAGTCCAGGAGAGCCAAAATATGACCTTGAACATATCTCACCTGAATTTAGAGATCATCTGAAAAACAGATTTGATACATTAGACTACTAAAGACCGAAGACCAGAAGATATTGTGGGATAACATCAAGAACATCATCTAGGAAAAAGCAGAAAGTTATTAAGAAGACAAGAAAGAAAGAAAAGATCAAAATGGATGTCAGAAGAGACACTGAAACTTGCTCTCTAGCATAGAGATGCTAAAGCAAATAGAAGAAATGAGGAGGTCCAAGAGTTGAACAGAACAGTTCAAAGGTCAGCTTAAGAAGACAAAGTCAATTATTACAATGAAATGTGCAGAGCCAGAAAACTGAAAGAGTAGAACACGCTCAGCATTTCTCAAGCTGGGGAAACTGAAGAAAAAAATTCAAGCCTTGACTTTTGTTATTGAAAGATCCTCTGGGCAAATTATTGAATGATGCAGAAAGCATCAAGAGAAGATGGAATGAATACACAGAGTCACTGTACCAAAAGGAAATGGTTATTGTTCAACTGTTTCAAGAAGCAGCATATGATCAAGAGCCAATGATACTGAAAGAGGCAGTCCAAGGTGCATTGAAGGAATTGGCAAAGAGCAAGGCACCAGGAATTGATGGAAT
>NW_006408629.1:4835296-4849602 GCF_000296735.1 Chrysochloris asiatica
GGAGAGAAAGAGTCCTCAAAAGGTAGAAGGAGGAGCATATAACAGCAAAACAGCATCAGCAAAAAATAACAAGAGAGAAGAAACAAAAAACACCAAAAAACAGCAACAACAAAAACTAGACTGAATACTGCAGTCTATAATCACAGAAAAGGGAGATGTGGCAGAGAAGACAAAATCTATAGCCTAATATGAGTATAACTTTAATGTCCTCTCTTCAGCTCCTTGCTTTCAAAGCTGCCTGAGAGATTTCAAGATGACAGAGTTGGTTGTTATGCTATACCTCAGGCTTTAATTTAATTTTTGGTCTGTTTGACTTGAAATCAGGAAAGATGTGTGTAAAGGTTATATCTTTTCCCATACGTGTTCATTCTGTATGTTGGGCAAATTATCTAGGAAGCTAGAGTATATGAAGAACATGGCATCAGGATTGGAGGAAAGATCATTAACAATCTGCCAAATGCAGATGGTACAACCTTCAAGCACTTACATGAAGAGGACTTGAAGCACTTATATATGAAGTTTAAAGACTAGAACCTTCAGTATGAATTATACCTCAAAGATAACAAAACTATAGATAAAATATAAAAAATAAAGATAACAAAAATCCTTACAACTGGACTAATAAGCACATTATAATAAAACGAAAAAGACTGATGTCAAGGATTTCCTTTTACTTTAGTCAACAACCAACACTCATGGAAGCAGCAGTCTGGAGATCAAGGGACATATTGCAGTGGACAAATGTGATGTAAAAGATTTCTTTAAAATGTTAAAAAGCAAAAGATGTCACTTTGAGGACTAAGATACTCTGGATCCAAGCCATACTCTGAATATTTTCAATCACCTCATATGCATGCAAAAGCTGGATAAGGAAATGATGGTATGTGGTTGGGTAGAATTATTTATAGAAAAGGAAATAAGCAACTTCAGTAGGAAAAAGAAAAAGCACCTATTAGAAAAAGGTTGGAGTTCTGTAGAATAAGCACTGGAATGCAAGGTCGGTTTGAACTGCAAGGTCAACAGTTCAAACTCACCAGTCGCTCCTTGGAAACTCTATACAGGGTCACTATGAGCCAAAACTGACTTGACGACTCTTAACAACAACAGAAAAAGTTTGTGTGAAGAAAGACTCCAAAGCAGAGCTGCATAGGAATGGTGAGACGCTGGCTGGAGCAATATTGAAGTTACCTCATGTACCTTTAAAAACTGTGCAATTACCTAATAACAGAAAGTACTACTAGAATCCGTACATTTGGTATGGAGAAGACAACAATCCCAGTTTCTATTAGCCTTTCCCTCTCATTCCTGAGCTGACCTTGCAGTGCAGGGAAAAAGAGTGTGGGGTAAGAAGTAAACGGTGAAGGAACAGAGACAAAACAGACCATTTCTCTTTCCTTCCCACCAAAATTGTGGATCTGATCTATCTGAAAAGTGATTTGGGTCATATTAAACTTGAAAATAACTAAAAATGAGACACATGGGTTTATTTCTGGACTCCCAATTCCATTCTATTGATCTGTATACCTATACAATGTCAGTATCAAGAGGAGAACAGATAGGCTTCATCATTATATGGAAACCTTAGTAGTTACCTAATAGACTCTTTGCATAGTTTCCTATTCAACTTCAGCAGCTTTCAGGCATTGTATTAGTGTTTGGAAGTGGAGATTAAATCTATGGTTCTTTTATATTCTGAAAATTTTCAAGCATTAAAAAACTTTAAGTATTTCTTAGAGTTTGACATACTAATTACAACCTACTTTAACCTCTCTTTGATTTAAGTAGATAGGAACTTGGATAATGCAACATTATAAGTAAGTAAATTGTTGTTGTTGTATGCCGTGGAGTCAGTTCCAACTCATAATAACCCTGTATAGAGTTTCTGAGGCTGTAAATCTTTATGGAAGCAGAAAGCCTCATGTTTGTTCCGCGGAGCAACTAGTAGTTTCGAACTGCAGACCTTGAGGTTAGCAGCCCAACTCGTAACCACTCCGCTACCAGAGCTCCTTTATAAATAGGTACAAAGTAGTAATTTATTTCCTCTTTCCTTAATTGCAATTGGTATTTCTATAATAATGTTTGGTGGAGATGACAAACATGTAAAACATCTAAAAGACAATATCTTTTATATTTTATTTTAAAATTAAAAGAGTTTCTACACAGTAACTGTTAAACAATAAAATAGTATTTATAGTTGTGTTTTACATTAATATACAGTTAAACAGAATACAGAAGGATGATAATATTTGATTTGTAGTTGTTGTTGATGTTATGTATCGTGGAGTCGGTTCCGATTCCTAGCGACCCTGTGCAGGGTTTCCGAGGCTGTAAATCTTTACTGGAGCAGAAAGCCTCATCTTTCTCCCGTGGAACAGCTGGTAGTTTTGAGCTGCTGATCTTGCGGCTGGCAGCCCATAACCATTACGCTACCAGAGCTCTTTGTGGTAGACATATGTTATTGTTGTTAAGTGTCGTAGGCATATGTTATTGTTGTTAAGTGTCTTCGAGTCGGTTCTGATTCATAGTGACTAGTGAACTCCAAGGAGTGGCTGGTGAATTTGAACCACCGACCTTGCTAACCTTGCGATCCATATCATTAACTCACAGTACCACACCAGATTCCAGTAAGCATGTGGTGGTGGTTGTCTGCTGTGGAGTTGGTTCCGACTCATAGCAACCCTATATAGGATTTCTGAAGCTACAAAAGCAGAAAACCTTATTTTTCTCCCATGGAATGGCTGGTAGTTTTGAACTGCTGACCTTGAGGTTAGCAATCCTACTTATAACCACTATGCTACCAGAGCACAATCCAGTAAGCATATGTTGTTGTTAAGTGCTGTCGAGTCAATTTCAACCCATAGCGACCCTGTATAGGGTTTCCAAGGAGCAGCTGGTGAGCTTGAACCACCGACCTTGCAGTTCAAACTGACTTTGCAGTCTGACGCATTAGCCCACAGTGCCACACCAGGACTCAGCACCACACCACATATAGGGAGTTATAAAGTATTAGGCTTCATTATGTTGTTAACTTACACAAAACAAATGCAAAATGAAAAGCTGTTTTGAAATCCCACTTCTCATCATACCTGAAGAAATGTATCAAGTCAAAACTATCTGATAAATCCATGACTTATCATTGAACATTTCTAATTATAGACTTTATTAAATTATTTATGGTTGTTAAATGTCATCATGTTGGTCCCGACTCATAGCAATCCTGTATAGGGTTTCCCAAGGAGAAGCTGGTGGGTTTGAACTGCGGACCTTTTGGCTCGCAGTCCAGTGCTGATCCTACAGTGCCAAACCAGAGAGCCTTATTACATTATGGCTACTATCACTTCATTGAAAAAAAACATAGAAGATAATTCAACAGCAGGTTTTTCCTCTCTCTCTTCCACTTTTTCCATCTTCAAACTCATCTAGTTCTTCCTTTTACTCCTTCCCTGTCAAAATTTTCCAGGGGAACAAAATCACTTCCCACAATTAATATAGAAATGCATCAGATTCAATAAAAAAATCATTTCAAAAGATGACCTATAGATATATTAGAAGATAAAGAATACAACTGTGGAATCTTGTAACTTTATATTATGGTTTATTGGATAAATTTATCTTTATTTTGACTTACATTTTTGTGTCAGTTCTAACAAAGCATAGTTCTGCAGATTCAGCACATGGACCACCACCAGGCAAAAGCATTAAAGTCAACTGTTGCCTTTTATTGATTGTTAAAATAATTGTTTAGAGGTGTGGTGCTGTAGGATAAGCACTGGACCTCAAGGTTGGTTTGAACTGCAAGGTCACTGGTTCAAAACCACCAGCCACTACTCAGAAACCCTAAACAGGCTCACTATGAGTAGGAACAAGCTCAACTGTACTTAACAACAGCAACAATAACAACAACTGAACATAATGACTTGGTAAAAGTAGATGGAAAGTCCAGTTTTCCTAATTTTAAAAAAGATTTAAAAAATGATCTACATAAGATATTCATTCTTTCAATCATGTCTTAAAACATTTGGCTCATGATTATACTGGCCAACTAAAGTACATCCTTTAAAAATAAAATGTGTTATTTGGCAGGCATCTGGGTACATGGACATTTGTGGGGTTTTATTTAAAGAAATAATGCAAAAGATTTTCTAAGATGACTTATTTTGCCCCTCCAAACTTTCAGTCTTTGAAAAATGCATAATTACTTTCCTTTAGAAATCATATAGCCTACACATATTTTATAAAAATCACAGAATGTGGGAACATGAAGTATCTATTATATGTATATATATATATATATATATATATATATATATATACACACACACACATACACACATACACACACACAAAATCTGAGAACATCAGAAGCCATGCTGCTTGATGTCATATAAATCTAAAATAATCCATGAGGTGTGGCTTCTCCCAGATGTCTTGTAGATTACACACTAGTCTAATTGTCATTGTCTTTTTTCTTGTCATGGCCAAACAATTTTATTTGAATAACACTTTAGTAGGCATATGGGGAGTTACAAAGGAGAATTTTACATGATCAAACCTATGTTGCTATTGTTGATAAGTGCCCTCGAGTCAGTTTCAACTCATAGTGACCCTGCCCGAGGATGGAAATCTTTGCAGGAGCAGAGGCCTCATCTTTCTCCTACAGAGTGGTTGGTGGGCTTGAACAGCCTACCTTGTAGTTTGCAGTCCGTGTTATTCTACAGATCCCCCGTGCTCCCCTGTTAGGGTTATAAGTCTCTATATCTAATATTCTTTATAATTCAACTAGTTGATTTATAAAGAATATTATAATCAACTAGTTGATTATCATTGTTAAGTGATTGTTGTTGTTAAGTGCTGTGAAGTTTGTTCCAATTTATAGCAAGGCTGTACAGGGCTTCTGAGGCTTTTGACCTTTGAAGGAATAGAAAGCCTCATCTTTCTCCCTTAGAGTGGGCTCGAACAGCAGTTCTTGTGGTTCACAGCCCAGTGGAACCACTGCACTCCTGAGACACTGATAGTAAAGATATAATAAATATCTGTAACTGTACTTAATAGAGAAGGCACTAGAACATGCTCTGTCTCCTTAATGTGTGTGTGAATGTAATGAAAATAATATACCAATTACAGATAATGAAGTATGTGGTAGAGCTTGATGGAATGAGTTCTGAACATAATTTTGGGAACAAGGTGGGTTTTGGTTGGGAAGAATGGTGTGTAATTTGAACCAAGATGATAGCAGGTAGTTGCCTGAATTGGAGCCATTGGGTATAAGGCACAAGACTATAAATGTGAATCTTATGTAGGAAAGTAATGAAAAGTCACTGCAGGCAGAGATAAGATTGAATTAACATTTGAAAGGGAAGCTTTTGTAGCTGTGATTACAATTAATTAGATGAAGAAAGACTAAGGGGAAGGTAGGTTTACATACAATGGTGTGTAGTAAAGGCAATTAAGACCTAGACTTGGGTTAAGGTTTTGAAAACTTAAAATCTAAGTTTTGTATAAAAATATCCTTAGAGAAAATTTTCCAATCATTTTGCCTGTTGTCACAGATACTTCAAGGATGAGAGAAGGGCAAACAATTCCAAGAGAACACAAGATGGCAGCAGTTATACCATAGAAACTGAAAGGTAGGGTAAGAAAACAATTTGAAATTATGTTTCAAGTAAAAAAAAAAAAAAAAATATATATATATATATAATTTATTTATTTCAGTTCCACAAGGTATTAGATTTATTATGAGTCCCAGACCAGATTATTAATGATAATGAGATGGCTTGTGTATATCTCAATGGGGCAATGGCCACTAGGAGTCAGTGAGGGGGCTATAAAACATTCTATCTCTGCCATTTTGGCCTAACAGAGGTTTTCAATAGCCCCTTATTCTTTATGTGTTAGGTTCCTTTCCAGTATGGAGATGACTCAGTCATTGGGCTCATGCTTCACAGCACATCTCATGTACAATCTGACTGTAGTAAAAATCCTTCTCCGTTCCATAGGATTATTTCCTAAAATATAGCTTCAGTTGTTTTCTGCAGATTACTGTTCTTCTGTGTTATGGGATGCAGATGAGTTCTGTATGGTGCAAATTCGTTTTAAATGTTCCAGCATTGCTTTTTCTTCCTCTTCTAGTGCTTCATCCTTCCTCATTTCCCACCTACGAGAAAAATCACATCTTAGTATTCTTTTAACTTTTTAAACTACAGACAGCACTCAGCTATTCAAGACTTGACTATGTAGTCACTGGTTTATTGAGGGAATAACCCTTGTTTCTCCTTGTTGAGTCTTTTACTGTTTTTGTCTTTTAGGTAACACAGTTCATGGTTACTGCTTCTATAGAATGGGGCTGGAGGGCAGGAGAGGAAAGTGTAGTCAAACTAGGTCTGCTCCAGTAGAAAGTTTTAAAGGGTAGATTTATGTAAGGATTTTGTATATACATATTAAAAGTTATGTGGCCTACCAGAATACACACGTAAGTATAAAAGCTAGAATAAGCAGCAATTAATAGCTAAATATTTTTTCCATCATTGATGAGTTGCATATGGGTTTTGTCAGGGAGACTTTAGTGCCAGAAGTTAAAATGAATATACTTTTAAAAGCAGGTCAGTCTATTTTTAGAATTAAGTTCAGAATTTAAAAAATCAACTTGAACCACCAAAAATAGGCAGCAAATTGTTAGCACGATTCTATAGAGTGTTTATTAAAACAGCAGTAAAAGACTTAATTCTGGGTTACTGAGAGAAATAGCAAGAAAAAAAAAGTTAAGACTATGAAAATACAAATATATATATGCATAAACATGTTTGTTAATATTATCACAAACAATTCATGTCTTTTAAGTTTGGGTAAATTTTAATAAATTATTGTCTACATAGATTTTCTTTTGTCTTTCCTTACTCTTATTTCCACCAACCTATAAGGCATCATCAACTTTAGACATGCTCTTAAAAAAGGATCTCATAAACCAGTGCTGATACATCTGAAAGGACTCTCTGCTATCATTGTTTCAAAAAAACAGGACTTCTAACAACCAACAAGCTCACCAAATGTGCTCCAAATGTCTTTTTTTATATATAGACAGAAATCTTGGGTAACAAATAGTGTCATAAATAAGGAACACATACCAAGGTTTTTTGTTTTTGGGGGGAGGAAGACATGGAGGGAGTTTTAAAATTTTGAGTCTTGAAAAGAAAAGAGGGGTACTGCAATTTTCCATTGACATGTCTAAATAGGTTGCCTGTTCCCATATAGATTTCTTTCTTGGAGTGTTGGATTCAGTATGTTCTGAAGAAGAAGAAAAAAAACAAAACAAAACTTTTTTTTAGCATTTTCTATGGATGAACTTGGATGTCATTAATATGGGTGTTAAATTGAATCTTTCCCAACTAGGAAAACATAGTAAAGGAAAATACTTTGATAGCACTAACTACACGTTAAGAAGAATCCTAATGACGCAGTGGTTAAGTTCTCAGCTGCTAATCAAAAGGTGGACAGTTTAGTCATAGAATCGGTTCCAACTCATAGCAACCTGAATAGGGTTTCTCTTTGCTGAAGTAGAAAGCCTCATGTTTTTCCCATGGAGTGGTAGGTAGACTTGAACCACTGACCTTGTGGACTGACTTTGTGGCTCACCATCTAGGGTTCATCATACAGAGCTACTGTGCCCCCTCCATAAAGATTGGTGGTGGTGGTTATGTGCCATGGAGCCAGCTCCAACTTCTAGTGACCCTGTATAGGGTTTCCGAGGATGTACATTTTTATGGAAGCAGAAAGTCTCATTCCCCAGGATAGCTGGTAGATTCAAAATGCTGACCTTGAGCTACCAGAGATTACACCATAAAGATTACATCTCAGGAAACCCTATAGGACAGTTCAACTCTGACCTATACGGTCTCTAAGATTCAGAATGGACTTGGGGCAATGGCTTTGGATTTTTGTTTGTATTAGTCAGGCACTAAATATTACTCTAAATAGCTTCTTATATCCTCACTACAATATGTTATTATTCCCATTCTACAGATGAATAACTTGCATTATAGAATGAAGTCACTGGCCAAGTATCTTCAGGGATTTAAACTCTAATCAGCAACGCTAATCTTGGTTTTAAAGCCATTTTACGAATATCATTAATTGCAGGTAAAAATAGCTCAAATATTTCACTTTCTGAAACACGTCTGAAAAAAATGCCTGCCTTTCTTGAGCAGGGCATTAAATAAAAATATCTAACTTTCTAATGATTCTACAAATACTCCTACAGGAATCCAAACCTGAGATATTAGAGTTTCCTTTTTATACTCCCATATATAAAGCTGCTAATAATTTACCAAGTAAATGAATTATTTTATGAATGTCAATAGGACAAAATATGTACTAGGCACATAAATATTTTGATCATTGTCTCTACTTGTGAAAATTGAAAGCACAGTCTCTTTGCTTCATTAAAAATCTGTATAATTAATGTAATTTAAATAAATTGTATACATAATAGAATTCAAGATAAGGATTCTGGAGCTTCATGACAATTACAGGCACTTCACTATATAATTGAGCTGTTAGTAATTAATGATATTAGGCAAAGTTATTTACCTAATACAGTCTTCTTAAATTTACTTTGTGTTTATTGAGAAGAAATAGTTTCATAAGAGGACAAAAAATGATCACAAAGATAGATGAAAAATAATGTTAGAACTACATTTTCCCTAGTAATTTTACTATTATTGAATAGAAACATTAGCAATTTGAAACATATACATATTATTTATCAGCAGCACTGTTATATTTCACCACTATCTGTTTTGAAGAGAAGTTTATCTCTAATTTCATTATAATTTTAGGTCTTGTTAACATAATACAGAAAGAGGCCAATTTTGCCAAAAGGCTATGACAAGAAAAATAATATATTAATTAGAAACAGCTGACTAAACATTCTACTCAAAATCCATATCATTTGTTTTCCCTATGGAGTCCTAGTGTGGTGCTGTAGGCCAAGCACTTGCTAACTGCAAGGTAAGTGTTTCAAACTCACCAGCCTCCCTCAGAAACCCTGTGCTGAGTGGCAATGAGTCGGAATTGACTTGACGCATTTAAGAACGACAGTTTCCCTACGTATTTACATTACTGTGAAGGAAGCATGTCTCTATAGTGGTGGTGTGCTGTTGAGTTGGTTCCAAATCATAGCTACCTTGTATACGGTTTCCAAGGCTGTAAATCTTAATGGTTGCAGAAAGCCTCCTCTTTCTCCCATGGAGTGGCTAGTAGATTCGAACTGCTGACCTTGTGGTTAGCAGCCCAGCTTGTAACTCACTATGCTACCAGGACTCCCTTATGTCTCTATAGGAAACCAGTATATTTAATTTTCCTTGTAAAGCATGGTGGGATGATCCTATTTCTGTTTTTCTTGACTTTGGTAGCCTGCCTTCTTTCTATATTGCTAAATTCCCTACTTGCCTACTATGGCCAAAGAACTGTAGCCTGAGTGTGACTTCAGATTGTGGTGGTGCTAATGTGTCTTTACCTTGGTGAGCAGCAAAATCCCATGAGACCTCATAACCTTAGCTATCATCTGGAATGAGCTCAGTCACTAAGACCTGGGTTGGGTCATAAGGGCGCTTGAGTTGTCCTTGATTATGAATTCCATTTCCTATCTGTCTACAGTAGAATCTCTAATAGTTGGAAAACTGTGTTATCGTTAGGTTCTATAGAATTGACTTTTGCTCCTAGTAACCCTTTGTACAGCAGAATGAAACACTGCCCAATCCTGTGTCATTCTCACACTTGTTTCTATGTTTGAGTCTACTGTTGTAGCCACTATGTCATTCCATCTCATTGACGGTCTTCTTGTTTTTCACTGACATCCTACCAAGCATGATGTCCTTTTCAGGGGACTAGTCCCTCCTGATACCACGTCCAAAGGTATATGAGACAAAGTCATGCCATCCTCACTTCTTTCCAGAGAGATTTGTTTGTTCTTCTGGCAGTTCATAGTATATTTAATATTCTTTACTAACACCATATAATTCAAAGGTGTAAATTCTTCTTTGGTCTTCCTTCTTTGATCCAGCTTTCACATGGATATGATAAATTGAAAATACTATGACTTGGATCAGGTGCACTTTTGTCTTCAAAGTGACATCTTTGCTTTTTAACACTTTAAAGAGACCTTTTGCAGCAAATTTATCCAGTAAAATGTATCCTTTGCTTTCTTGGATTGCTGCCTTACTGGGTGGAGATAATGGATCCAAGTAAAATGAAATCTCTGACAAATTCAGTCTTGTCTCTATTTATCATGGTATTGCTTATTGATCCAGTTGTGAAGATTTATGTTGCGGTGTAATCCAGAGTGTAGCCTATATTTGATCTACATTAGTAAATGCTTTAAATCCTCTTCACTTTCAGCAAGCAAGGTTAATTCATATGCATATTGCATGTTGTTAATGAATCTGCCTCTAATCCTGATGGCATATTCTTCTTCATATAATGCGGCTTCTCAGATTCTTTGCTGTTCACACAAATTGAATAAATATGGTGAAAGGATATCATCTTGACACACACCTTTCCTGATTTTAAACCACATACTCCCTATGTTCTGTTCAAACAACTGCCTCTTGGTCTATGTACAGGTTACTAAGGCCTGGGCACAATTAAGTGTACTGGAGTTCCCGTTCTTTGAAATGTTATCCATAAGTTTTTATTACCCACACAGTCTAATGTCTATATATAAGGAGCTCTGGTAGTGTAGTGGTTACTAATTGGGCTGGGAACTGCAAGGTCAGCAGTTTGAAATTACCAGCTGTTCCGTGGGAGAAAGATGAGGCTTTCTTCTGCTGTAAAGATTTACAGGCTTGGAAACCCTGTACAGGGTTGCTATGAGTCGGAACCAACTCCATGGCACATAACAACAACAACAATGTAGCTGAGGCTTTCTGCTCCTGTAAAGATTCACAGTCTCAGAAACCTTAGGTAGAGTTGCTGTGAGTTGGAATCCACAGGATGGCAGTGGGTTTATTTGTTTTTGGTTTATAGAGATCTTACATGAGCCAGACCATGAGTCAAAAGCTTTCTGTGGATGATTTTACTTAATCCATAAAAACTCTATGAGGAAGATCCTATTCTTACTCCATTTTATATGTGAGAACACTTGCCTGTCATTCAACTAGTAAGTGGTGAACTTGGATTCTAAAATCAATAGACTGATTCCAAAGCTTGTATTCTTTTTCAGTACACAATTGTGTTTCCAGAGTTTAGTTTTTTGGGGTTTTTTTCCCTTCCTAGTTAAAGTCACATTATATGCCTCAAAGAACTTCTCACGTTTCAGACTCTGGCCCTCACCTGTCTATCATTGTTTCTTCATACACTAAGTGCCTCCAAGGTTTGCTTCTGTATCAGTCTGAACTACTAAATTTCTAATCTAGACTCCTGGTCAACCCTATCCTGTTGGCACCCAAATTTCATTGTGACCTTGTTCTTTATTAACTTTTCAACAATACCAGCTTTTGTGTAAGTTTTAGCTTTAATACTGGCAAGGTCCAGAAGCCTGGAACTATTTCCTTTACAAGTTCTATATGCCTCAGATTTCTTATGAATCTAAAAATAATTTATTTAAATGCCATTTATATATTGAGACATTGTGGAATTTGGGGGCTTTTGTCGGTTTTAACTCCTGACTATAAAATTGAGAGTGTTTCAGAGTCTGTCACCATCAAAATATAATTTCCCAAATCAGGCTCCATTGTTTACTGTGAAATAACCAAGGAAGGCTGACTAGTCAAACTTGGAGGGCTAAAGGAATGTTTCTTAGATGAAAATTCTCTATGCAGAAGAATAATATTTCAATAGATGCTATCTAACGTATTAGCCAAAATATCAGAATCATTTCCCTGTTTGAAGCAAAGAATACTGTAACAGAGGTATTAGATTGGTACTGTAGGATAAGTACTGAACCACAGGTTGGTTTGAACTGCAAGGTCAGCGGCTCAAACCCACCAGCCACTCCTTGGAAACCCTCTGTAGGTTCACTATGAGTTGGAACTAACTCAGTGGCATAAAACCACCACCACCACCATATCTATATATATTTATCTCTGAACAATAAGAGCAATTATATTTTATAAATTAAAATGGTTACAGTTAAAAATCAATACCTAAAAATCAATTCTAGAAGGGTAATTTATATTTGGGGTGTTGTGTTTGCATACATGTGTATGTATGTGTATACACACCTGTATGTTTGTGTGTGAAAGACAGAGACAGCAAGAGACACCTAAAATAAATCTTTCTGTAAACCCAGTATTTCTGTTCCATGATCACTTGACTTTCCTCGGTGTTGTCTTTATTATAGTTTTTCATTTTACACATGTAGTCATCATTCATAAGCATCTCATAAATATGTAACTTGGCATCTGAATGTAAAATAAGATCTGGACTGGTTTATGTTATATTGCCTAATCCCTGCCATACATTCTGAGGATGCAACAAAAACAGGAGGGACGAGACAATGTTATGAAGAAGAGCACAAGAGTGATTCAAAAATTGGTATCTGAAGACAGTCTGGTGCCTCCTTGTGCTTCAAAATGGAGTTACTACATCCTTACACACTCCCAACTTTTCTTTACCTTTTAACTTAGGCAACTGGTAGAGTTCTGAGGAAGAACTGAAAACACATAATTCAATGCCTTACCTTTTTCTTCTCTTGTTGTTATTGTTAAATGCCATTGAGTCAATTCTGACTCATAGTGACCCTGTATAGGGTTTCTAAGGAGCAGCTGATGAACTTGAACTGCTGACCTTGCAGTTCAAACTACTTTGCAGTCTGGCGCATTAACCCACAGTGCCACATCAGGACTCCTTTCTTCTCTTAGTAGCTGCTTATTTGTTCTCCAAATCATGCAGTAAAGCTTAGTAGCTTTGACTCTAACCCTCATGCTGGGTAATCCTAAAATCCTGAGAAGTAAATTCAATCCAGGGATGTTTAGTTAGGGCTAGGCTCAGCTACTAGGAGTCCTTGTTTGGCACTGTAAGACAAGTACTAGGAAGATCAAACCCACCAGCCACTCCTCAAAAACCCTCTACTGGGTTGCTATGAGTTGTAACTGACCCAACAATACTTAACAACAGGCTCAGATATTAAAGGTAAACTCATGAGGATTTATGACAATATGAGACTAGTATGGTGACTTTACAAATACATAAGACTCAGATTTCTTTCTCCTTTACCTCATTTTTTTTCTCATCATTTGAACCAAAATAGCTGCTAGAATGCCAGCTATTAAGTCTGTAGTCCAGTAAGCAAGCAGAGACAGGACGAGAAGAGAAGTGCCTCTAAACTCCTTAAAAAACATTCTAGGAAGTTCCATATGATACTTCAATTTACTTTACATAATTATAACTTGGTAACGTATATACTGTAAGGGAGGCTGACCAAACACAGTTTTTAAATTGAATACATTTCTAAACATTCTTCACTAAATGCCCGTCTTTAGGAGGAGAATGGGTACTGAGAGGCAACCTGTAGTCTACTGTAATGGTAACATTAGCAAAGCTATACTTATTCTTTAATCTAGTTTCAGTATCTGATTTGGTATCAGTAAGGAAGCCAAAAGTTTGCTTTCTATCTGTATGACTTGTGCATGGAATCCTCAAATGAAGGGAGAAGAGAGAAGAGGAGCAAAGACTAAAGGGATGGAGAGGAGAATAGAAAAGAGGAATTGTTTATTGGTATTCTTAAAATGCTAATGCTCTAGAACTGGGTTGGCAAACTATAGCCATTGGGCCAAATCTGGCCTACAATCTGTTTTTGTTTTTTTTCTTTCTCTCTGTCTCCATCTGTTTTTGTAAATAAAGTTGTATTGGTATACAACCACACTTATTTATGTATTGTCTAAGGAATGCACAGAGTCACTGTACCAAAAGGAAATGGTTAATGTTCAACCATTTCAAGAGGTAGCATATGATCAAGAGCCAATGATACTAAAGAAGGAAGTCCAAGGTGCATTGAAGGAATTGGCAAAGAACAAGACACCAGGAATTGATGGAATAAAAACTGAAATCTTTCAAGAGAGTGAGTCAGCACAGGAGGTACTCACTTATCTCTGCCAAGAAATTTGGAAGATAACTATCTGGAAGAGATCCGTATTTGTGCGGAATGTGGAAATCATCAGACAATCTCTTTGATATCTCATGTGAGTAAAGTTTTACTAAAGGTAATACAGAAATTGTTGCAAGCATACATTGACAGAGAACTTCCAGAGGTTCAAGCCAGATTCAGAAGAGGCTGTGGAACGAGGGATATCATTGCTGATGTCTGATGGATC
>NW_006408629.1:4850342-4856917 GCF_000296735.1 Chrysochloris asiatica
GTGCATGCGAAAGCTGGACAGTGAATAAGGAAGACCATAGAAGAATTGATGTTTTTGAGTTATGGTGTTGGGAGGAGAATACTGAATGTGCCATGGGCTGCCAAAAGAACCAATAGATCCACTTTGGAAGAAGTGCAGCCAGAGTGCTCCTTGGAGGCCAGGATGAGCAAACTTCGTCTCTCATACTTTGGACATATTGTCAGAAGGGACCAGTTGCTGGAGAAGGATATCATATTTGGTAAGGTGGCGGCCCGGAGTCCTGGTGTGGTGCTGTGGGTTAATGTGCCAGACTGCAAAGCCATTTGAACTGCAAGTTTGGCAGTTCAAGCTCACCAGCTGCTCCTCAGAAACCCTATATAGGGTCGCTATGAGTCAGAACTGACTCAATGGTACTTAAAAACAACAAGGTGAAGGGTCAGAGAAAAAGAGGAAGACTCCCCAACACGGTGGATTGGCCAAGTGGCAGCATCGATGGACTCAAGCATGGCAACAGTAGTGAGGTTGGCCCAGGATCGGGCACTGTTTCCTTCTGCTGTGCATAAGGTCACTATGGGTCAGTTTTGACTCGATGGCACCTAACAACAACAACAATGGCTATTTTCACTCTACAATGTGAGAGACTGCATGGTTTGCAAAGCCTAAAATATTTAGTATCTGGGCTTTTACTGAGAAATTTTGCCAACCTCTGCTCTAGAAGAGTACTTTTTATCTGTAATGATACTGCCTTCATGTGGGGGAACTGTGGAGGACATTTTGGTCGATATTGACTGTAGAATGCATCTAGGATCTGGAAACCTCTCTCTATAATCTGCAACTGTCCTGCACAATGAAGAGTTATCTTCCCAAAACATCAATAGCACCCCTTTTGAGAAACATTGGTTCTAGAATCTCTAAAATAATGTTGATTACTAATGGCAATAATAAAATATGAGGGCAAGTAAAAAAGTCTTGCTACAAAATCATAGAAATATTTATTAAGTAAAAGTATCATAAAGTAAAGCTATTGTTTTTCATCATTATCCTTCACGTAGGTCTATATACTTCTAAAGGCAGTGCTCTTTCATCTCTCTAGCCCTTCTCAGAAGAATTCTGCACTTTTCAATTTACAGCACATCAAAAAGGCAATTTTGGCAATCCTCAAGGGACTCCAATCGTTTTCCTTTTAAATGTTCTTTGAGTTTGGGGAGCACAAAGAAGTGTGAAGGGTTCAAGGTCAGGGTTGTAGAGTGGGTGGGGTAAGCTTTGCCAAGATTATCCTCACAGGACAGTCCTTGCTACTCTCAAAGAATGAGTAAGTACATTGTTGTAATGGGGGAAAGAATGCCTTGCTGCAATTTCCTGGCCTTTTTCTCACCAATGCAGTTTTCAATTTTCTTAAAACTTCTTCATAATAAACTCCTGTGATCGTCTTGTGTCCTTTGAGAAAATGTATCAAGATTTCCCCTTTGGGATCGCAAGAAACATTGCTCTAACCTTCTGAGCGGACCTCTCTACTTTGAATTTCACTGGCCCAGAAGATCTCCTGAGAAGTCACTGTTTTGATTGGACTGTTATTTTCTAACTTTTTATTGTGAATTGAGTGAAGGTTTACAGACAGGATCATAGGTTTTACATTCAATATATCATATACTTTATTTCATCTCAATGATTATAATTCTTTCCATATAACACTAGTCATCCTGCTTCCTCACTTTGGTTCCTGTTTGTATTCCACCCACCTCCCCATCCCCTGTCCTTAGGTAAATGTTGCTCCTTTGATTTTGAATTCATAGTAGTGAACATAACTTACCAGTGTTGTTGTCCCTCCCTATATACTATCTACTGCTTGGCTAAAAGTTGGGCCATGAGGTTAAGTTCCTTTCCAAGCCTGGAGGGTGGACGAGGTTTATAGCCCAGGTTCCTCCAGTCTCTTTCTGAACAGTAAGACCAGTCTTTTTTTAAAAGTAATCTTTAAAGTAATTTTGAGTTTTGTTCTACATATTCTGCAGCTCTATCCAATGGGAGTGCTGCGGCACTGTAGTATAAGCACCCAACTACAAGGCTGATTGTTCAAACCCACCAGCAGCTCCTTGGAAACCCTTACAGGATTGATACGAGTTTAAATCAATTTGCGGTACTTAGCAACAGCAATGGGAGTGCAGTCACTCCATACAAAAAGCATTGGACTGTAAACTAAAAGGTCACCATCTGCTCTGGGAAGGAAGATCAGACTTTCTGCTCCCACAAAGATTTACAGCCTCAGAAACCCCATACAGGGTTGCTGTGAATCAGAAATGACTTGATGTCACCTAACACAACAAGGAAACTAAGACAAGGATATTAATGAGTCATCCACTGATCACAGAGACATGTTTGAATATTTTGTTTGGAATAAAGTAGTAGTAAGAGTCCTGGTGTGGCACTGTAGGATAAGCACTAGACTGCAAGGTAGGTTTCAACAGCAAGGTCAGCAATGTGAACTTATCAGCCACTCTCAGAAACCCTCCACAGGGTTGCTAAATCGGAACCAACTCGATGACACTTAACAATCACAACAATGCCTTTTTGAGTTACTCTGTAGTAGCATTCATATCTAATCCCTGATTTTAACTGAAATGGTTTCAGTGTTACACTGCTAGATTTAAACCCTAGACTCCCCCATTTCTAAGCTGTGAGACGTTGAACCAACCAGATAAAAATGTTTCCTTATCTAGTTGTTGTTGGGCTAAGTGGCTAAGTGGAAACCCTGTATAGGGTTTCCAAGGAACAGCTGGTGGGTTTGAATAGCTGACCTTGGATTAGCAGTCCAGTACTTATCTTACAACACCACTCCAGGACTCCTATTAAGTGGGAAAAATAATGGTACTTACTAAGGAGCTCTCAGCATAGTGGTTACGAATCGGGCTGTGAACCTCAAGGTCTGCAGTTCGAAATTACCAGCTGTTTCGCGGGAGAAAGATGAGACTTTCTGCTTCCGTAAAGATTTACATCCTCGGAAACCCTGTACAGGGTCACTATGAGTCGGAACTGACTCCACAGCACATTACAACAACTACTTCATAGAGTTGTGGGGAGCATGAAATGACTAAATTCTTATAAGAGACGTAAATGTGTCATCACTTTTTGGCACATTGGTTAAGATTGCAAACAGCAGAAAACCTAACAGTAGTGGTTTAAACAAAAAGGGGGTTATTTTTTCACATAACAAGAAACCCAGAGGTGGGTGACTGCAAGCCTGGGTTAAGTAGCTTTACTACAACAGGGTTAATGTCTCTGTAATTCTCTCTCCTTTTTAAAAACAAATTTAACTTTTTATTGTGAATTGGGTGAAGGTTTACAGAGCAGATAATCAGTTTAACATCCACAAATTTTGTTTCATCTCATTGGCTGCAATCTCTACAATGTAATACCACGTATCCCGCCTCCTCCCTGTGTATCTGGTTTCCATTGCTCCTTCTTTCCTAACCCTTCTGAACTTTGTCCATGGGGAAATACTACTCCTTTGATCTCAAATGGTTGGCTATTCTAAAGTATATGTACCTCACTAATTTTGTTGTTCCCCTTACAAACCTATCTATTATTTGGCTTAAAATTGAGCCACTGGGGTGAGTTCGGAGCCAGACCTGAAGTGTGACTAATGGCTGTAGTCTTTGGTTCTACCACTCTCTCCAACCAATAAGCCTGGTCTTTTTTTTTTTTTTTTTAATGATTTTGAGTTTTGTTTTACAGTTTTCTCTCACTCTATCTAGGACCTTCTAATGTGATCCCTTTCAGAGCAGTAGGTAGTGGTAGTGGGACAACATCTAGTTTTTCTGGTCTCAGGGTCATGGAGATTGATATTCTTGTGAACTGTTTCCTTGCATCTATGGTGTTTACCAGTACCATGGGCTGTCTATGGTATGGACAGATCTGTGTTGGAAGAAGTACAGCCAGAGTGCTCCTTGGAGACCAGGATGGCCAGACTTCATCTCTTATGCTTCAGACATATTGTCAGGAGGGACCAGTCACTGGAGAAAGATATCATGTTTGGTAAGGTGAGGGGTCAGAGAAAAAGAGGAAGACCTCCAGCAAAATGGATTGGCAAAGTGGCAGCATCACTGGGCTCAAGCATGGCAATGATTGTGAAGTTGGTCCAGGACCGGGCAGTGTTTCATTCTGTTGTGCATAGGGTCACTATGAGTTGGTACTAATTCTATGGCACCTAACAACAACAACAACAACAACAATGGTGTTCATCACTCTTCTTTCCTCCAGACAGCATAAGACCAATAGTTACACCTCGAAATAGTTGCACCTTAGATGGCTGTTCATAAGTGTTTAAGACCCAGGTCGTCTACAGTTCTCTTGGCTAAGAGAACTCATAGTACCAAGATCATTGTTGCCGATTCAATCTTAACATCTTTGATGCAGGCAGAGGGGAAGAGACACACCAGCGACACCTGTCCTGATTTATCAGAGAAACAAAATCTTTCCCAGATTCTTCTTCACAGACACTGAGAAACTGTCCAGTCTAGCTTTGGATCCTGGCTCTGCCACTAAATAGCTTTGTGATTCTGAACAAGTTTCTTAACCTCAGTTTGTAATATGCAAAATGAGGGTTGGTAGAATAATACAGATTAGTGTGTTGTGGTAAGAGGGGTAAGCTATGAATTTCAAGTTCTTCATACAATATGTTTTATGAGATTCTAGTCATTTCTCTAGAATTCCTATCTTGATGCCATGTCTCCTGCCTTTTGTGATGATCTGGGCAATAAATTTTCTTTCTTATCAATATATGGGTCTAAGGAAGCTACTATGTTTTACAGTGGTTTCATTCATAGTTTAGTTATACACTTTTATGATCATGTTGGTGCTTCTTCTTATCTTTCATAAGTGATATGTGTTTCATGCTAGCCCACTCTGTGGGGCCAAAGTAGCGTAGTGGTTACGAATCAGGCTGCAAACCTCAGGGACAGCAGTTTGAAACTACCAGCTGTTCTGTGGAGAAAGATGAGGATTTCTGCCCGTAAAGATTTACAGACTCGGAAACCCTGTACAGGGTCGCTATGAGTTGGAATCGACTCCACAGCACATAACCACAGCATATTATCAAGAGGGAACAGTGCCTGAGAAGACATCATGCCTGTGAAAGTAGAGGATCAGTGAAAAAAAGGATGACCCCCCCAATGAGATGGGATGGCACAGTGGCAGCAGCAATAGGCTCAAGCTTAACAACCATTGTGAGACTGGCACAGGCAAGGCAGTGTTTCCTTCTGTTGTGCATATTGGGTTGCTATGTGCCGGAACTGACTCGATGGCACTTAACTACAACAGCATATCATTTAAATACAGTTTTTAATGGTGACACTTGCTCATATTATTGGCATTTATCCTTAAACATCAATAAAATACTTAACTATAAAGAATGCAACTTGAAATAAGCCTACTGATTTACTATTATTATTAAACATTTATGCAGTACTTTATATTTACAAAGTGCCTTATAATTATTTATTAAACAACATTAACAATTATTGTAGTGTTAAACAACATTAACCATCTGGACAAATTAGTGATTTTGAATTGTTCTACCAGTTGGTAGCTGAGGAATACAAAGCTGGGGCTTATTGGATTTTATTTCCCCAGAACAAATCTTTTTGTCTTTTCCCCTTCTCTACATAACACTCCAAAGAGAAGTTCAGGTCAGAGGGGAAAATGATTTCTCTGTGTTCTCTTCTTCCTTCTGTCCTGTATCTATGGACTTCCTTTAGAATTCAGCATTAGACAAGTTTCTTTTCTCCTTGGGAAAGTTCCACATCTATTCTTTTTTTTTTTTTTCTACATCTATTCTTACATCTTTAGTGACTGTCTCTGCATCTGTAAATCATCAGTCTCCCAATCTGTGATTCTATATTTTGAAAATTCATTTATGTTCCAAGCTCTCTAGAGTCACTTTATGCTGGTCATTTTCACTCCCACTCCAATTTTATTCATATCTAACCAACTTATTCAAATGACCATTATCCTCTCTCCTCTCTCAGAAAGTATAAATGCGTCTATGGACAATCTTAACCACACAGTCAGTCGCCAGTTAAGGGACAACGTATTCTGTAATCACTTTTCTCTTCATCCCTTCTTTTCCTGTCCCATGACCATTAACTCACAGTTTGAGTTCTCTTGATTACAGTGTCTAAGTAGTCTCCTAATTGGTCTTCCTGCTTCCACTATCCTCATGCTTTGATGTAATCACAACCCTCAAAAGTGGCCTTGTCAAGCTTTTAAATGTGTGTAGTGGTTGTGGTTAGAAGCTGTTGAGTCTTATACTAGAACAAAATGTTATCTGATCCTGTACTATCTTCACAGTGGATGATATATTTGAGACCTTGCTAAAATCACCATCTAAATCCATCTTATTGAGGGATTTCCTCTTTGTCACCAACCCTCTGCTTTACCAAGAATGATGTTCTTCTTCAGGGACTGGTCCCTCCTGATAACACGTCTAAAGTACATGAGACAAAGTCTCGTCATCATTCCTTCTAAGAAATATTCTTCTAAGACAGATTTGTCACTATGAGTCGGAACTGACTCCACAGCACATAACCACAGCATATTATCAA
>NW_006408629.1:4858853-4872921 GCF_000296735.1 Chrysochloris asiatica
GAAGACCCCCAGCGAGATGGATTGGCAAAGTGACAGCATCAATGGGCTCAAGCGTGGCAACAATTGTGAGGTTGGCCCAGGACCGGGCAGTGTTGTTCTATTGTGCATAGGTCACTGTGAGTAGGTTCGGACTCGATAGAACCTAACAACAACAACCTCTCATTTAAACTCATAGCTACCTTATGCAATGCTGTTGTTGTTATATGCTGTGGAGTCGGTTTCAATTCATAGCAGGGTTTCTGAGGCTGTAAATCTTTATAGGAGCAGAAAGCCTCATCTTTCTCCCACCGACCAGCTGGTAGTTTCGAACTGCTAACCTTGAGGTTAGCAGCCTGATTCATAACCACTTTTACCAGAGCTCCTTAAACACGATATATTATATCAATAAAATCCTTAAAAAAAGAAAAAACATAATTGATCAAGATCGGGTATTGCCCTTATAATAGCAGAAGTCTTAAAAAGGCAAAATGACACGTGTACACAGGCAGTGAGCACCGCTGATGAGGACACATTCCTGCAGTTCAACAACGCTGTTGTGTGTCACTGAGAAACTCTGCCCACATTTAGCGCCATTGTTTCATGACAGACTCACATGATCAGTGTGGCTGGAACAATCTGTTTCTGCACAGCCTATCAACTCTGAGTTCTGGTATGTGAAATGAAGTAACGGCTTCCTCATATTGCTCACACTGACAGGGCCGCTCTCTTCTATAAGCAGCACACATCTATTGTAGATTGAGGAGGGTCTAAATCCATTGCTCCATTCCTTACACTGATAAGCATTCTTTCCTTTGTGGAATCATAGGATGATTTGTGGCATCATGGGAAGTTCTCACACATTCCTTACATTAATTTGCACATTCCTCTTCACTGTGTGTCCTTAAATATGAAGTGAGGTTTGAGTAACAAACATATGCTTTCCCAAGTTGCCTCCATTCATAAGGACTCAGCTAATTAACTGAGTTCCCCTGTTTAGTGAGAGATAGACAACTAGGAATGGTTTCTCTATATTCCTTACAATTACAGTGATTTTCTCCACTATGAGATCTCCTATGTACAGTGAGGGATGAGGCAGCAACAAAGGCTTTTCCACATTGTTTACATTCAGTTGGGCTCTTCCCATTGTGGATTCTTCTAGTGAGGATTGAGGCATGCCTGAAGACTTTCCCACCTGTGTACACTCATAAGGCCAGTCTCCACTGTGAGTTTGCACATGTGTAATGCCGTGTGAGGAATCCCTAAATGCTTTCCCACATTCCTTACATTCATGGGGCTTCTCCCAACTGAGGGTTTGCATATGTTTATGGAGGGAGGAGGAACTACCAAAGGCTTTCCCACATACTTTCCATTTATATGGCCTCTCTCCACTGTGGATTCTTGTACGTGTAGTGATACCTTATGTGATAGGTACTATTATTATTGCTACAGAAGCATACGTTGCCCAAGGTCACACAATTGGTCAGTGGTAGAGTCAAGATTCTAACCTAAGCAGCTTTAGATAAAGCCCTATGGTGTAGCTGTAGGAAATAACTCGTGGCTTGTTTGCTTATCGGAATGGAAGCAACATTAATGTCAGAAAGCAATCTGATTTTGTTTTTGCATATATTAAAGTCATTATTAGATTCTATAGTGAAATTGGAAACTATAAAATTTGATGTCCTTCCTGAAAGATATTTCTGTAGGCAAAGGACAAACTTTAGGAAGGTATGTTGTTGTTGTTGTTAAGTTAACCATGGAGTCGGTTCTGACTCATAGTGACCCTGCACAGGGTTTCTGAAGCTATAAATCTTTACGGGAGCAGAATGCCTCATCTTTCTCCTGTGGAACTGCTGGTAGTTTCAAACTGCTGACCTTGAAGTTAGCAGCCCGATTCATAAGCACTACGCTATGAAGGTATTGATGTAGGCTTTCTATGTTTGAGAATAACTTCAAGGGTATTGTAATTCATGAATAGTTGAGGGAAATCTATGGTAAGCTAAAATAATCAGCTTTGAATTGAATCAGTTTGAGTTTAAATGGCACCATTGCTTAGTAATTCCATGTGGTAGTAGTGGTGTGTACTAGTCGAGCTTGTTCTGACTCATTGTGACCCTGTATAGGGTTTCCAAGAGTGGCAGGTGGGTTTGAACTGCCAACCTTGTAGTTAGTGTGGTTTGCAGTGTAGTGTTTATCCTACAGTACCACACTAGAGTTAGTAGTTTCCCTTGGTCTTTCCAATAGCACTCTTAACAAAAGAGACCTACCTTCTTTCTGATATGTTCTCCAGATGATGAGAATTGACAGACTGCTTTTCCCTAATGTTTTAAAGCCATAAATTTAAGATATATGTACAGTCTGAGTCCATCTCTTTTGGCATATATTTAGTAGAAATGGAGAAGTGAACATTATTCTTTTTGTGTAACTTAAGCAATTGATTTATTCCTCATTTTTATCTTTTCTAAAATAAAATCCCTTTAAGTTTCCAAGCAATACTTTAAAAGTTCTGCTTTTCTATGAATTTTCTATCAAATCTTTAAAATACATAAATAAGGGTCCTATATGAGATTTACAGAGTAGGGATTTTTGAGAATAAATGGATGGCAAAAATCTCAGTTTGTTAAGGGAGCAGAAAGATCTATAGGAACGTTTCAGACTCAATTTACTTATTCCCTGAAGCTAATTAAGGTGTACTAGTCATGGAGGAAAGGAGCTCTGGTAGCGTAGCTGTTAATCTTATGGTCAGCAGTTCAAAACTACCAGCTGTTCCATGGGAGAAAGATGAGGCTTTCTCATAAAGATTTACAGCCTTGGAAACCCTGTACAGGGTCGCTATGAGTCGGAACCAACTCCATGGCACTTAACAACAACAACAACAGTCACGGAGGAAATTCATTAGGAAAAAGGAAAGCATTAAGGAAAGTCACTCTCAAAAGGGTCAAATAAAAGTTAAGAATGTGATTTATTTGTCGTCTTTTATATTCAAATTTAGAGATAAAATGAGATTTTCCCTTTTAATAGTATGTTTTCTCCAAATAGAATTTTCTAAGAAAAAAGGCATCTTTATCTTTGGAAGTCACAAAACACAGGCTTTTCTTAAAACAGGCAAAGTGAAATCTTTGCACTCCTGATGAGTTCCTCTGACTTAATTTTAACACTTCAATACCCAGAAAATGAAATTAATTTGTTTATTTTGAAAATAGCCTCACAATTGGCTAATGAGAGACAGTACTTAGAATCCCTGGTACCCAATATGCTATTTTCCTATATATTTCAAAGATAACATAGAAATCCACTTAGTTATAGCTATGAAAATCCATACTGAAGTCTATTAAATATCAATACTTGTCACCATGAATTAGCAGTTTGGTTGTTGTTTCAGTCAATAATTTATTATATGATTATGATAACTAGCTATATATATATTCAGTTTATCCAGCTATTTCTGCAAGAATTCAAATGAATGTTCTTTTGCAAGGTGGTTGACTATTTTTGCCAGTACTGAGGCAGTAAAAGGAATCTTTCCAAGCTCAGGAACAAGTAGCAAAACCCTTAATTTGAATTTATAGCCTTCAGAGACAATCTGTAGCACAACTTAACTGTCTAAGCAATTTATTTTAATTAATATGATTTGTTCTATATATTTAAGTAGGAAAGTTATAGAGCAACAAATGAGACAACTAAGCATGCTAACAGTAACATTTTAAGTAGTTATGGCTTAGGGAAAACATAAACGGACATATCGCTATCAGTAGTAATGGAAGTTGAACTTTTCCGTTATCAGTACATCATCCATATCTCCACAGAGACTTCTTTGCCAGCAATATATTTTTTCGAAATTATGAGTTTAGCTAGAAGGCCAAGGTTATACTGTATGGCCAGCAGTTAGTGTTGTTGTAGAAAAAAGTGTTTTTGCCAAGGGAAGTGTCAGGAATACCATGTACTGCTAGAATGGCTATATTGTTGGTTTTCTTCATTGTAATGAATTAAAAAATATATACAAATCTGTCTCTTTTTCCTAGTAAATTTCATATATCTGGAATATTCATGGACTGTGTTTCTATCTATATGGACTATACTCAGTATCTATATTTCATTTATTAAATCATTATATTAAGGTAATTAAACTGTCAAGCAATACTATTCTTGCTCTAATAATATATGAACAAATTAATTTTTCACAAAATGTGAAGGATTATGTATGTATACCTATATATACGTATATATATGTTATTGTTAAGTGCTGTCAAGTTGGTTCCAATCCATAGTGATCCTGTATAGGGTTTCCAAGGAGCGGCTGGTGATCTTGAACCACCAATCTTACATAAAGCGACTTAGCAGTGGAGAGCATTAACCCACAGCGCCACACCAGGACTATATACATATATAACCACACCTTGGCATCAACTCGACGGCACTTAACAATAACAACAGGCACAGTTCTAAGCATACTGCCCATATTATCTTGCTTACATAACTTTATGAGATGGGTACTATTATTATTGTTACAGGACCAGGAGTTGCCCAAGGTCACACAAACTGCTCAGTGATGGAGCCAGGACTCTAACTTAAGCAGTTGGCTCTAAAGTAAATCCTTTTACCCACTACAGTATATTTATCACTCCCTGTCTTTCAGTTTCCCATAACCAAAAATGAAACATGTACCTGCTTTCATTGAACTTGCAGCTTAACACTTTAAATCTACCAGTACATGTCATAACATTAATTGAAGGATGAAATAATGGCTTTGCACCATACACACTAGGTCAGAATTGGATGATGAACTGATTTGAGTGTATTTCAGACCCCTTGGAGTTGACATGTCATTACTCTCCCTTTAGTGGCAGATTAGGAAGCTCTCAAAGTAAATAGGTGTCATTGTTTTAGCAAATTGCTGGGGGAAAGCGGGGATGTGATAACCGAATAGCTTGCTGTCTGTCTTTCTTCACCTCTAAGGAACTACTAATTAGAAGTACTGCTTCCTCTAACTTCATGCTGGCATCAGAGGCTGAAAAGTGGCTCTGGTTCATTGGCATCAAGTAGTTAGTTACTGTGACTGGGAAGCTAATCATTCCCAAGATGGTAGTGGTGTGCTGTGGAGTCGGTTACAACTCATAGCAACACTTCATAGGGTTTCTGAGGCTGTAAATCTTTACAGGAGCAGAAAGTCTCATCGTTTTCTCATGGAACGGCTGGTAGTTTCGAAATGCTGACCTTGAGGTCATAACCTGACTCATAACCTGACTCATAAGCCTGACTCATAACCACTATGCTACCAGAGCTCCTATTACCAAATGAGGTCAAATAAAAGAACACTTGAATTAGTACTATTTTATTTGAAACTTATAAAATCCCTACAAGGTGGGATGTTATGAGAAACTAAGGCTTCCAGAAAGTAACTTTCCAAGGACTCAAAATAGGCCTGGGTATTAGAAGCAAACTTTCTACCTATCACACCAATCCTAAGGAGTTGAAAGTATAGCATCATTGGACAGAAGTCCTGAGTATTACATGAAATGTTTTCTAATCATATCACTAATGGAACTGGAAATTATTTAAAGAAAATGTTTCCTTTCAAGATGGCAGCTTAGGCAAATGTACTACACAGACCTCTATAACAAAAATACAAGAGACTAAATGAAACAGACAGATGAAAATTCTGAAACCCTGAACTTCAGAGGAAAGGTTATAGAAGTGAGTTGAGTGTTTTCTGGGAGGAGAAATTGAACAGGGATGGAGAGAAGAGACTGACTTATGAACAGCCAGCCAGATACAGCATGATCATCTTATGAGCAGCTTTGATAACAGAAGGAGGTCTGGCAGAGCAGATTCACACAGGTGACGGTAACCGTGCTAATACAGTCTTATCATAACTATACACTTTGCTGTTCTACCCACTGCGCAAGAGTTAATACCAGTGCCTATATCACCAGATCAACAATAAACACAAAACAACACCAGCTAAACCCACCCTAAACTGAGATACACGAATGACAAATGAGAAGAGTTTACACACTTCCATTTATGCACCTACAGCATAAAGTTGAGAGCCTATGAACACATCAATATATGATCATCACTTAAAGTCGAATATGAAAAACCTGACAATGTCCCAGAGACAACAGAAAATTTTAGCTCAGATGAAGAAACAAGTGAGAATTGCTCAAACAAATGGCTAAAATGCAGAGCCAGAAAACACTTCTGATGAAGTAAGGGTAATGGAACTAGCTGCAAAAGAACTCAAAAGAATATGTAGGTACCTACAAAGGATTGGCAGAAAGATGGAGGAAAGCAAGGAGAACACAGAAAATTTTTTTAAAAAAGAATTCAGGAAAATACTACAAGAGCAAACAGACAAAATACATGTAAATTTTGAAATGATACAAAACCTGAAATTAAAAAGGAATGGAAGCTTGAATTTGTGAACTTGAAGATAAATCTCTGGTATGCTAGAAGAACAATCAAAAACAGAATGATAAAATCCAAAGAAAGCCTAAGAGTTATGCAGGCCATGATGAAGAGGAACAACTTATGGGTGATCAGGATCCCAGAACAGGAAGAGACAATAAAAAGCCCAGAGGCGAGGTGGCAAGATGCATAGGAGTGAGTGCTGTGGTTGTGAGCCCCATTAAGGAGGAGAAAACTGTCTGCATTGACCCTGTTCAGGAGAGTCAAGCTCCAGATCTGTAGAGTCAGCCCTGGCCAGTCTTGGTCTAGCTCTCACTAGGTGAAGAAACTGAACAGATGGGTGGGAAGGGAAAAACAACACAATAAAAAAATACAGGAAAGAAACTGCTGGTCTGTGCCAGTGGCCAGACCAGTTGTGGTGTGGTCATCTTGAACTTTAATGAGTGACTTTGAAGGCAAGAGGTCAGTAGGTGTCACAGAGACATACTGCTTATTGGTGGACAGAAAAGGGCAATTCCACATTATCCTGGTGACTAGAGGTATGGCCAGCCCCCATCCACATACTCCCAGGGAAGCTCATGTACTCTGGGCTGTCAAAGATGCATCATAGTGTTTGTGGAGATAGCAGCACCAACCCTGACACCTGAAACCAGGTGTACCCTATTCCAAACCTACAGAGCTGGTTCTAGTTAGCCCTAGACTAGAGGGACCTCTCTCTCTTGGCTCCCCTTAGGATGGAAATACCCTGATACCCCAGTAGCTTTATGGTCTGCACAAAATACTTCCGAAGGGGGTGCCCAGAACAGGTCTCTGCAACACGTACTGCCATCTAGGGCTGAGTGTTACTGTCTCATCCCTTATCCGCCCATGATGTGAGGTCTGTGGTTAACAGAAAACCCCAGTATTCTCCCTCACCTCTGGGTCTGGCACCTGCACTGT
Organism: Chrysochloris asiatica; assembly: GCF_000296735.1. Lineage (NCBI taxonomy): Eukaryota > Metazoa > Chordata > Mammalia > Afrosoricida > Chrysochloridae > Chrysochloris > Chrysochloris asiatica. Next base: position 4,866,177 of record NW_006408629.1, read on the forward strand.
TTTTATTTTTGTCTTTCATTGTTTTTGTTTCTATATTCTTTCTACCTTGCCTGTCTCTCTTGTTTTCTATCCTTTCTCTCTCTCCCTTCATTTCTTCTTCTTCTTTTTTTTTTTCTGCTTCTCTTTCCCAACTGCTTCTTTTTCTTTCTTTCTTCTTCTTTTTATTCTGAGTCATTTAAATAACTACAAAGTAGTAGTTGTTGCTACTACTCTCTGGTTTCTTTCCCTTGTACTCATTCCTTTCCCTAATTGTGTTTAGGTTTGTTTTTTCTTATTCTTTTCTGTATTTCATTTTTTCTTTTCATTATTTTGTTTTTCTGTTTTTGGTTTTTGAATTCTTTTGTTAGCTGTTGCTGCTTTTTGCTTTTTCCCCCTATTTTCTTTTGTTGCTGCTCTTATCTGTTTTGTGTTTGTCTTCCTTCTCTCTCTCTCTTTTTTTTTCTTCACACAGGATGATTCACTTCAGATCACAAAATGGAGGGCAACCAATTCCAAGACACGCTACCAACACCAATATAAAAAGTGCTGCCATCCTCATTAACATAACAAACATAAACTAATCTGTTTTTTTTTTTTAATGTTTTTATTGTGAATTGAGTGATAGTTTACATGGGAGAACATTGATTTTGCACTCATTGTTTCACTGCAATGATTACAATCACCTCCGTGCATCATCATTCAACAGTATTTGCCTCCATCCCCTTTGTTTTTTTTTTGGAGGGGGATGATGTACACAAAAACACCTAGGAGTATATAATAATTTAAGCAACCAAAGGGCACATTCTGCCTCTTGCCACCAGCACTCAGCCTTTCTCTTTCCATGAGTCTAGAGTTCTCAGCTTCTTCCTTCTCTCTTGTATATCTGTTCTTGCCTCACCTGACAAGAAAAATCAACTGCAGCCATGCAGACCAGCTGCAACTGTACCCTCTACAACACCACCTTTTGGGCAAAAGCCAATACCAGCTGCACTGGATCAGTGACAACAACCAACACCAGCCAAATCCATTCTAAACTAAACAGTGAAAAGAGAATGATACATGAGGTCATCTCATTATCACAGTCACAAGAATGCAGTTGGCAAGTGCCTAAAAACACACCAACATACAATCATCAACTTAATATAAATACAACAGCACCAAAATGTCTCAAAAACAGCTGAAAATTTCTGTACACACAAGGAAACAAGACAGAGTAATTCAAACAAGTTACCAGAGGCAGAAAACATTTTTTTAGTTAACAAAAAAAAAGTCATTGAAACTACCTGAAAAACAATTCAAGAGAATGATGTTTGGATACACCCAAAAGATTAACAGAAAGGTAGAGGAAAACAAGGAAGAATTCAGGAAAGCACTACAGGAACAATCAAAATTGATAAATTATTGGAGACAATATAAAACCTGCAATAGAAATCCAGAAGATTAATACTAAAATTTCAGAAATGGACAATACATTGAAAGGGCAAAGGAGTAGATTTGAGAACTCAGCCCAGAAAATCATGTGGAACCAAGAAACCAGCAGAACCTCAAGAAAGCACACAGAAAAATGACAGCAGTCAATTCATACCTATTGACAATTACACTGCATGTAAATGGATTAAAATGCACCAGTTAAGAGACAGAGAGAACAGAATGGATAAGAAAACAGGGTCCCTCAGTCTGCTGCCTTAAGAGACACATCAAAAAATAAAGACACAGCCTAAATGCCCATCAACAGAAGAATGGTTAAACCAACGTTGGTACATACACAACAGTAACATTGAAGAATAGGGATGAATCTGCAAAGCACCTCACAACAGGGATGAACCTGGAGATCATTATGCTGAGTAAAATTCAGTCAATCACAAAAGGGCAAATATTTGTGAAACCAATGTTGTAAAAGTTAAGAAAGGGTTTTCTTGATAAAAGAAACAACCGGTGATGTGAGAGAGAGAATTTTTCATGGGCTAAATGATAGCCACATGTTAACATGAATGACAGGACAGGCAATATATAATAAGAGGGAGGTTAGCAGAGGAAACATGAAGGTAGTGGGAGACACAGGGAAGAATGCAATAGTTAAAGTGAATAGATGTAAATACTGTTAACTTGGTACATGAAGGGGATTGTAATCACTGTAATGAAGCAAAGTATATGATTGCTGAATGTAAAATTGATGATCTGCTCCATAAACCTTCACTCAATTCACAATAATAAGAAAAAAAAAAAAAAAAGTTTTCTTTCACTATGTTTTTACTAAAAGGGTCAGATGATTTGGCAAATGGAAGCATTGATTCCAGAAAAAGAGTAGCTGCAAGAAACTAAAACAGCAACAAAACCCTTTTGAATCACTCAGAACAAAGGGGAGAGATCATGTAATGGGTGGGGCAAGTTGTAGAGCAGGCTGGTCAGCTTAGAGACTTCCTGGATATGTTCATACACACACCTCTATTACTCACCATATCAGTCTGGATCCTGAGTGCTCTGACTGCATTCATCTTATGGCCTTTCAGCAAGCTATGCTGTTGTTATTCAAACCAACCTTGCAGCCCAGCATATTAACCCACAGCACCATCAGCAAGTCACATGCCTCTTGAGCAGATGCACGAAATGTTTACCATGTGTCCAGACTTGGTTGCTCTTTCCAGGATTCTTGGCTAGTTCTCTTTCTTGCTGTTTCAATTTAGGATATTGAACATGAAATAACCACTGCAATATGGGACTCTCACAGAAGAATTTTAGGAATCCTGGTGTGGTGCTGTGGGATAAAGCGCTGGACCACAAGATCTGTTTGAACCACAAGGTAGGTGGTTCAAACTCACCAGCCGCTCCTTGAAAATCCTATACAGAGTAGTTATGGGTCAGAACTGATTCAACAGCACTTTAACAAGATGAATTTTAAATTGACAAAATTTATCATTTTTCACTTTTGAGAGTTGCTATTAAAACATTACCAAAACAAAAAAACAAAGCAAACACTTCAACCAATGGAAGTCCAAGCTTTGGCAAAATACATAAAAGTAACATCGAGCCTGAGATAAATTGAAACTCTGAGCACATTTTGCTTGGATTTCTTTCTTGGTTCTAATTCAATAAATGTTTCCCAGAATGGAGCTTGCAAATCAGAGTAAATATATTTATATATTTAAAAAATGCTTACTTATTCCCTTTTGAGTTCTATGTCAATTGTGTATATTTCATAAATGTAAACATAAGACATATTTGCTAAGGAATTACATTTGTTGATGTGGCAGCCTCCTGGCTTAAAGTATAAAAAATTCATACCTTGTCAATTATGAATTGCATTTTCCCCATTTGTATAGAATATGGAACTTTTTTTGACTACTAGCTAAAAACATATGTTATGCAATTTCAGATGTGAGTATTGCTGAAAAATAAATGTCAACCTGCCTTGAGAGGTCAAACACATTTGTACACCATAGTCCTCTGAAATAATAATAATAATGATAAAGTTTTTGTTCTTGCTCAATTATTCAGCTTTATTATTATACCCAACAACTAACCCTACTGGCTATTTCTTTTGATTTATCTTTTAGTCATAATAGGAAGGCAGCATAAATACTCTTTAATAGTTAAGGATGTTTCTCAAACAAATTATCTTCCTTGCTAAGTGGAATCTATGCACTGACTGGCTTCCAAGTGCCCTCTTCTTAGGTTATTAACCATTTTGTGGGTTAACATCATTGGTATAATATTGATCTTGATAGTTTAAACAAATTCTTGCTCCCAATACCAAGCCATATTTCTGATCCTTTTTCGGATGGCACCATGAAGCAGAATTTTCATCGCCGGGTTGCCTGCACTAAATGGTAACCTAGTTGAGATCATTGGTATTTTCTCTGAGTACTATGCTGTCAACTCAATTAGAAGCTTGTCCTTTGCTATGTTCTCCCACTTGTCTCACCTATTTTCTCTCATACCCTAGAATCATGCCATTAATGCTCCAGAGACAGGGTTATTTCGGCAAACTTCCTCGTCTCATTGCTTCCAGATAACTGTCTTTGACCCCTGTTTCCCCTCAACTGCTGATAGTCATTTTAACATCTGTCATCACAGCTTAAGGTGTGGTTATGTCTAATAATGCTTTATTTTTGTAGTAGGTGCACTGCAGTTTATTGTCATAAACAGAAGATCCAATTTATTGACTGACATTTTTTGGCACCAGAGAAAGTCAAGTACACTGTTATTCATTCTATTACTCCTCGGTGAATAATCGAAGAAAATGATTTAATATCATGAAAGAAGGTCTTACTACTTTTGAGTCTTCTCTTTCCACTTGACAGCCCACAGTATGGTTCTTCATTCCTCTCATCTTAGTTATGCTTCCCAGTTTAAATAGTAACTTGCAATTCACTAGATAACCAACATTAAAGTTAACTTCCCAAGAGAATTAATTAACTTTCTTCCATATTGAACTATGCAAATTTAAGATTGAATAACTGTCACATATTTTCTTCTTAGAAAAGAAGCTGTTTCAGTGTTTTAGGTATTGTCCAGTTGCTTCCCACTCACAATAACCTCATGTAGAAGGAATGAAACACTGTCTAGTCCTAGACAATCCTTACAATTGTTATATTTGAGATCATTGTTGGTACCAGTGTGTCAATACATTCTGTTTGGTTCTTCCTCTTTTTCACTGACCCTCTCCACTTTACTACAAATGATGTCCTCCTTCAGGGACTGGTCCCTCCTGTTCAAAGAATGAGAGATGAAGTCTTGCTATTCTAGCTTTCACAGAGCATTTTAGATGTACTTCTTCCACCACAGATTTGTTTGTTCTTCTTTGGTAGTTTCTTTTATTTTATAACTTTTTAAAAATTTTTGAATTGAGTAAAAGATTACAGAGTAGATCATCAGTTTTACATTCAACAAATCATATACTTTGCTTCATTACAATAATTGCACTCCCTTCCATACACCAACTGTTAGCAGTATTTACCTTTATTTAACTATTGCATTCTTCCCGATGTATCCTGCTACCTTCATCTTTCCTCTGCTAACCTCCCTCTTGTCCTATATCATCTGCCCCATCACCCATGTTAACATATGTCTACCATCTAGCCTGTGAACAATCTGCACCCTCCCTCATAGCTATCATATATTATTTCTTTATCAAGAAAACCTTTTCTTAACTTTTTATACATTGGTCTCATACAGTATTTGTCCTTTTGCAATTGACTGATTTTCCTCAGTGTAATGTCCTCCAGGTTCATCCATCCTGTGAGGTGTTTTGCAGATTTATCCTTACTCTTCAATGTTGCATATTAGTATGTGTATGTACCAAAGTTTGTTTAACCATTCTTCTGTTGATGAGCATTCAGGCTGTCTCTACCTTTTTGATGTGTCTCTTAAGGCAGCATATTGAGGGATCCTGTTTTCTTATCCATTCTGCTCTCTCTGTCTCTTGACTGGTGCAATTTAATCCATTTACATGCAGTGTAATTGTCAACAGGTATGGATTGACTGCTGTCATTTTTCTGTGTGCTTTCTTGTGGTGCTGCTAGTTTTCTTTCTTCCATATAATTTTCTTTGCTGAGGTCATTTTGCTTGTGGGTTTTCTTTCGGTTTTCATTTCTATTGTGTTGTTAAATGTCGTTGAGTCAGTCTGAAACCCTGTTTAGTGTTTCTGAAAAGTGGCTAGTGAGCTGGAACCACTGACCTTGTGATTCAAACCAGCCTTGCAGTCCAGCTCATTAATCTGTATTAGATTAAATCTTTCTGATTTTCCTCTTTTTAATTTTGATGTGTAGGTGTATTAATTTCCTTGGAGGGTACGTTATATTTTTATTTTTTTTTCCTGTTTTATATTGAAATCTACTTGACTTTCTCACCATTTGGAAGTCCTGTATCTACACTATTCCCCTTTTGCTTTGAAGTTGACTTGGTTATAAATTGATATATTTTATTCCTTGTTTTCAATCTTGTAGGGTTGTTCTGCTTTAAACAATTCTATACCTGGATTGAGTTCTGGGTGGTGTTATCATGTATGTTAATCTCAGGTTGTTGTCTACTGTTTGCTGCTGTTCGTTCTCAGTTCAAAGAATATCCTTTTAGCATTTTTTTCTAAATTTGACCTGGTTATTACACATAACTTAAATTTCTGTTTATCAGGAATTTTCTACTTTCATTGTTGTATTTGAGGGACAGTTTTGCTGGGTCTATGATTCCTGGTTGGCAATTTTTTCTGTTTCAAGTTTTGTATATGTCATCCCATTGTCTTCTTGCCTGCATGGTTTCTGATGAGTCATCAGAGCTTAGTCTTATTGGTTCTCCTTTGTAGGTAACTTTTCATTTTTCCTGATCTACTCTAAGGATTCTTTCCTTGTTTTGGTCTTTGGAAATTGATTATGAGATGCCTATGTGATTTTCTTTTGGGATCTATCCTTTTGAGGTTTGTTCAACTTCTTGTATGCGATTTTTTAAAAATTTTATTATGTTAGGGATATTTTCTTCCAATAATTCTTTGACAATTTTCCCTGTGCTTTTCATTGTTTCTTCCTGTTCTGGAATTCAGATTACCAGTAAATTGTTCCTCTTCATGGTATTCCACTTAACTTTTAGGATTTCTTTAGACTATTTCATTATTTTCTCTGATTATTCTTCTAGCTTACTAGCATTCAGAGATTTTTTTCAAGCTCACTAATTTGGACTTCCATTGCTTCAAAACTACTCCTTTGCCCTTTCAATGTATTGTCTATTTCTGAGATTTTAGTACTAATTTAGATTTTTAATTTCAGGTTTTGTATTG
>NW_006408629.1:4874126-4875120 GCF_000296735.1 Chrysochloris asiatica
TCCATGAGTTTCAATTGTGGATACAAGCAAAATGAAGTCTTTGACAAATTCAAGGCTTTCTACATTTATCATGATGTTATTTATTGGTCTATGATAATTTTGTCTTTGTTTACAATTACATGCAATCCATATTGAACACTGCAGTCTTTGATCTTCATTACTAAGTATTTTAAGACCTTTTCTCCTTCAGCAAGCAAGGTTATATCATAGGCATATCTCAGGTGGTTAATGAGTCTTCCTCCAATCCTGCCACATCTTCATCATATCATCCAGAATCTTGGATTATTTGCTCTACATATAGATTGAACAAGTATGGTTAAAATTCCAACTCTGGTACCCATATTTTCTGATTTTAAACTATTCAGTATCCCTTTGTGCTGTTTGAACAGTTGCCTCTTGGACAACAATAGGTTCTTCATGAACACAATTAAGTGTTCTGGAATACCTATTCATTGCAATGTTATCCATAGTTTGTTATGGCCCACACACTCAAAAGCCTTAGCACAGTCAATAAAGCAAAAGTAAACATCCTTCTGGTATTCTCTATTTTCAGCCAAGATACATCTGACATCAGCAAAAATATTCCTCATTCCATGTCCTCTTCTGAATCCAACTGAATTTCTAGTACATCCTTGTTTATGACTACAATTGTTTGCAATTTTTTTTAAAGCTATCGTCAGCAAAATTTTACTTGTATGTGATATTAATCATATTGTTTGAGGATATCCACAATGTGCCAATTCGCTTCTGTTAGGAATAGTCACAAATATTTGTTGTTGTTGTTGTTGATAGGAGTCATCAAGTTGGTACCAACTCATACCCTATGCACAACAGACTGAAACACTGCACTGTCCTGGGCCACTCTCACAATCGTCGCTACACCTGAGCCCATTGCTGCTGCCACTGTACAAATACATCTCGTTGAGGTTTTCCTCGTTTTCTCCAACCTTCCAGTCTATCAAACATAATGTCCTTCTCCAGGGACTGGTCCTTT
>NW_006408629.1:4877365-4878727 GCF_000296735.1 Chrysochloris asiatica
ATACCTTTCCTAATTTTAAACCATTCAGTGTTCCCATGTTCTATTCAAACAACTGCATCTTGGTCCATATACAGGTTCCTCATGAGCACAATTAAATGTTACAGAATATTCATACTTTGCAATGTTGTCTATAGTTTGTCATGATCCACACAATCGAAATCCTTTGCATAGTCAATAAAGCACAGGTGAGTATCTTTCTGGTATTCTCTGCTTTCAGCCAAGACCATCTGACACCATCAGTGATTTCCCTCATTTCACATCCTGTTCTGAATCCAGCTTGAACCTTTGGAAGTTCTCTGTTAATGTATAGTTGCAGCCATTTTTGTATTAACTTTCTTGTGGTTTTGTTAATTGCTGTCAAGTGCATTCCAACCCATTCCAACCCAGTATAGGATTTCCAAGGAGCAGCTGGTGATCTTGAACCACCAACCTTGCAGTTAAAATGGTTTTGCAGTCTGGCGTATTAACACACAGCACCACACCAGGACTCTTTATTCACATGGGGCATCAATGATGTTGTCTGATGATTTCTGTATTCCATTGGGTCACCTCTGTTTGGAATGGGCACAATTATTGATCTCTTCCAGTCAGTTGGCCAGGTAGTTGCTTTCCAAAAGTTCTCGGCATAGATGAATGAGTGCCTCCTTTGTTGCATCAGTTTGTTGAAAGATTTCAATATGCATTCCATCAATTCCTGGTGCCTTGTTCTTTGCCAATGTCTTCAATGCATCTTGCACTTCTTCAATACCATTAGCTCTTGATCATATGCTACCTCTTGAAATGGTAGAACATTGATGATTTCTTTTTGGTACAGTGACTCTTTGTATTCTCTCATCTTCTTTTGATGTTTTTTTTTGAATGAAGATTTTCTGCATCATTCAATATTTTGCCCATAGAATCTTTCACTACCACAAGTTGAGGCTTGAATTTTTTCTTCAGTTCCCTCAGTTTGAGAAATGCTGAATGTGTTCTTTCCTTTTTGTTTTCTACCTCCAGGTCTTTGCACAGTTCTTTCTAATATTTGACTTTGTCTTCTCGACCTGATCTTTGAAATTTTCTGTTCAGCTCTTGCATCCCCTCATTTCTTCCATTTTCTCTAGCATCTCTACACTGAAGAGCAAGAATCAGAGTATCTTCTGACTCTTTTTTAGAATCTTCCTTCTTTCCTGTCTTCTTAAGACCTTTTGCTTTATTCCTGTATTATGTTCTTGATGTCATCCCACATCTCCTCTTGTATTCTGCCTATAGTGTCTAATGTATCAAATCTGTTCTTCAGATGGTCTCTAAATTCAGATGGGATATTGTCAAAGTCATATTTTGACTCTCGTGGACTTGTTTTAAATTTTTCAGCTTCAGCCTGAA
>NW_006408629.1:4879402-4889444 GCF_000296735.1 Chrysochloris asiatica
AATACCTAGGATATTGATGTTTCTTTGTTACATTTCAGTTTTGACAATTTCCAATTTTCTTAGATTCATACTTTGCACATACCATTTTCCAATTATTAATGGATGTTTACAGCTATTTCTCTTCATTTTGAGTTGTTCCCCACCTGCAAATGAAGCCCTGAGGGCTTTACTCCAGTTGAATCATCATGGTCAACTCTACTTTGAGGAAGCAGCTCTTTTCCAGTTGTATTTTGAGTGACTTCCAAACTGAGAGGCTCATTATCCAGCACTATATCTCACAATATTCTGGTGATCTTTATCATATTTCCATATTCAATATTCTGGTGCTCACAGTGTTCTCGTACAATTCATAAAGGGTCACAAATATGGGTCTCTTCTTATCAGTTGGCTGGTAGCAGTCTTCCAAATTACTTGGCAGAGTTGAGTGCATTAGTTTGTTGAGAGTTTTCAATTTATATTCAGTCAATTTCTGTAGCCTTTTTTCCCCCCACTTTAGCCTTCAGTGAAGCTTAGACGTCTTCTTTCAGTACTATATCAGTTCTTGATCATTTGAAATTTTGAACACCAACTTTTTTTTTTTGTACAGTTACTCTGTATATTCCTTCCATCTTCTTTTGATGCTTTTTGCATCATTCAATATTTTGCCCATGGAGTCCTTTAATACTTCAAGTTTAGGTTTGAATTTTTTCTTCGGTTCTTTGAGCTTGAGAAGTGCTGAACATGATCTTCCCTTTTGGTTTTCTAACTCCAGGTCTTTGCACATTTCACTATAATAAGCTGTCTTCTTGAGCTACCCTTTGAAATGTTCTCTTCAGCTATTTTACTTCTTCATTTTTTCCATTCTCTTTAGTTTCTCTACACTAATGAGCATGTTCCAGATTCTCACCTGACATACACTTTCCTTTTTTTTTTCTTTCCTGTCTTCTTAGTGACTTTTTACTTTTTTCATGTATGATTTTCTTGATATCATCCCACATGTCTTGTGATTTTCAGGCATTGGTATATAATGCATCAAATCTGTCCTTGAGATGGTCTCTAAACTCAAGTGGGATCAATTCAAAGCAATATTTTGGCTCTGTAGACTTGTTTTAATTTTCTTGTCTCACCTTGAACTTGGATATAAGAAATTGATGGTTTGTTTCATAGCCTGACTTGGTTTTGCCTAATGATTTTGAGCTTCTACATAATCTCTTCCCTAAGAATCAAATCAGTTTGACTCCTGTATATTCCATGTATATAGTCATCTTTAATGTTGTTTAAAAAAGGTATTTGCAATGAGTAAGTCATTAGTCTTGCAAAATTCTTTCAAGCTATCTCCAGCATCATTTCTATCACCAATGATACTGATCCCTCCTCTTTGTTTCTAATTTTTGCATTTCAATCACCAGTAACTATCAATGCATCTTGATTGTGTTTGATCAATTTCAGACTGAAGAGACTGGTAGATTTCTTCAATTTCATCATCACTGGATTTAGTGTTTGGTTTGAATAACAGTGGTAATAACTGCTCTACCTTGCAGACATATGGATATGATCCTATTATCCTATTACAGACAGCATTTTGCTTCAGGATTGATCTTGAAATGTTCTTCTTGACAGTGAATGAGATACCTTTCCTCTTCAATTTAATGTTCTCAGCATAGTAAACTATATGACTGTCTGATTCAAAATGGCCAATACCAGTGTATTTCAGATCACTAAGGCCTAGAATATCGATCTGCATGTGTTCCATTTAATTTTTGACAACGTTCAATTATCTTAAATTCATACTTCCTTTATTCCATGTTCCAATATTTAGTGGATGGTTGCAGATGTTTCTCCTTATTTTGAGTTATGCCCCATCAACAAATGAATGTACCAAAAGCTTTGCTCCATTCATGTCTTTCTGGTCAACTCTATTTTGAGGAGGTAGCTAGCAATTTCTCAATCATATTTTTACTGCCTTCCATCATGAAGGATTCATCTTCCAGCACTATATTTGACAATGAATAAGGTTTTCAGTGACTGAACATTCCACTGCCATGAATAAGGTTTTCAGTGACTGAACATTCAGAAGTCGTCTGCCTCTCCTTCTTCCTAGTCTGTCTTAGTCTGGAAGCTCTGCTGAGACCTGTCCACTGTAGGTAACCCTGGTGGTATTTAAATACTGGTGGTACAGCTTCCAACATCACAGCAACATGCAAGCCACCACAGTATGACAAACTGATAGATAAATTAGACAATTAGCTAGGAAGTATTAAAAACAAAACAAAAAGCAAAACTGTTGACATTCATATATTTAGTAAGAAAAAACATTCCAGTTTCTTCTACCTTGCTACACTATCCTATTTGCCAAAGCTATGAAATTGACAGAAATGCTACAGGGTTAATTAAAATATAAGTAGTTGATATTCAAAGGGCATTCCCATTTTTGCAATGAGTTCCTGTTATTGTTAGTTGACACTGAGTTGATTCTGACTCATGGAGATCCCAGATGTGCAGAGTAGACCTGCTCTACAAAGTTTTCAAAGCTCTGACTTTTCAGAAGCATATCATCAGACCTATCTTCTTGGGTACCTTTGGGTAGATTTGAACCACCAGCCTTTCAACTATTAATCAAATGCTTAAATATTTGTGTCACCTAGGGATTACTGAAGGAGTCCTAGTGTGGCACTGTAGGATAAGCACTGGACTGCTAATCACAGGTTTGGCAGTTCAAACCCACCAGTTACTCCTTGGAAACCCTATACAGGGTCACTATGAGTTGGAACCAACTTGCTGGTACTTAATAACAACAGGGACTACTGAGCTATTGTTATGCTACTGTGTTAAAATTCTGATTTCCAAATAAAATTTATAGAATTATTACTACTAAAACCCCTCACTGGTCCAGCAATATACAGTAGAACTGATACTATCTATTGAAGTTTAATATACTTAACTGTTTTTTTTGTAAATTCAGGCTTAAAAACAAGGTTTTTGACAGCCCTTTCATTTATAAGCAATAGAATATACTCATGAGAGTCTTATCTAACAGTTTCGAATTATCATCAAAAAATTGTAAAAAGCCTGTCATCGACCAATTCTTCTTTAATGTTAGAAAGAAGATGAACTCTGCCCAAAGAATACTTTGGGAATATAACACGTTAATGACACAATGGAATAAATGCTTGGCCATCAAAAAGTACTGAGGTTGAAAAATTGCTTTTTCTTAACCTAACCCTGCTTTATACAACATAAACAGATTCATTACTGCTGAGATATGCTGCATCTCTAATTTCATTTTACGAAACTTCAAAATACCTCCTTTGAATCCAGATTAGTTCTCTCAGTAAATAACTATGACTTTACCACTATTAGAGCTCCTAGGAAGTCCCTATTTAAAAGCACAACAGGAAAATCACTAAGCAGTATTGCTACTCTCAACAAATACATAAAAACAAAAAATGTACACACATACTCCTAGATAATAAAATATGGGAAAATGTTAATGAGAAAATGATAATGTGGTTCAGATGTTCAGCCAACTTTAATGAATATTTCCATTATTTTTTAAACCTAGAAAAATATTATCAAATATTGTACAGATAAATGTTAACCTGATTATGAAATAAAACTAAGCTATCAAATAATGGATTACTATTAATCATCATTAACTTTAAGTCCTGTATTACACAGAAGCAGAAAAGATTTATGATAAAAGACTAGATTATATAATGTTAAATATTTCCTTTTAATCTATTTCTAGATTCTGTAGATTTCTTTTTGGTCTTCTCTTTCATTTTAGTACTGGAATTTGCAATCAATTTTCATTCATTTTATATTAAGCTAGCTTTTTCTGTAGGATCTGAAAACAGAATTGAAGTAGAACCACTCTTTTTGAGTCCTGGTATGGAGCTGCATGAAGAAGCTCTGGTAACGTAGTTATGAATCAGGCTGCTAATCTCACAGTTCAAAACTACCAGCTGATCCGTGGGGGAAAGATGAGGCTTTCTGTTCCCGTAAAGATTTAAAGCCTCAGAAACCCTGTACAGGGTCACTATGAGTCAGAACCGACTCCACGGTCCATAACAACAACAACAACATGGAGCTGCACAATAAGCACTGGACTGCTAACCTCAAGGTTGGCTCTTTAAACCCATCAGTCACTACTCGATAACCCTATACAGGGTCACTATGAGTTAGAACCAACTCAAAGGTACACAATAACAACAGCAACAAGAGGCACATTAGAAATCTCCTAAATTCCTCAAAACGTAATTCTTGTAGTGCATGTGGAGTCTATTAATACTGGAGTGGGAAAGTAAAGAAAGAAAGTAGGAGCGTGAGTGATTTGGTGCCATAAACCACCATACTGTCTGAAGTCAGTTGGATGGGCCTTACAATTTGCTGTTGTTAGGTGTCATCGAGTCAACTCTGACTCACAATGACTCTTTGAATAACAGAACAAAACACTGCTAGAACCTATGCCATCCTCACAATGGTTATATTTGATCCCACTGTTGCAGTCATTGTGTCAATCCATCTTGTTAGGGTTTTGCTGACCTTCTACTTTACCAAGAATGATTCTTTTACCAGGGACTGGACTCTCCTGACAACATTTCTAAAATATGGGAGATGAAGTTTCATCATCTTCCCTTCCAGTAAGCATTCTTGCTGTACTTCTTCCAAGATTGTTTTGTTTGCTTTTCTGACAGCCCATGGTACTTTCCATTTTCTTTGCCAACACTACAATTGAAATACCTCAATTCTTCTCTCACCTTCCTTGTTCATTGTATAGGTTTTGCATGCATGTGAGTGATTGAAAATACCATGGCTTGGATTAGACATAGCTTAGTCCTTATAAAGACATCATTTTGCTCAGAGTTTCTACTGACATACACTTTGATCTTTTCTTTCTTGGCTGTCTTTTTAATAACCTTTTGCTCTTTTCCTGTATGATGTTCTTGATGTCATCTCACACCTCATCTGATCTTCTGTCATTACTGTTCAATGTTCCAAATTTGTTCTTGACATGGTCTCTAAATTCAGGTAGGATATACTCAAAGTCATGTTTTGGCTCATGTAGACTTATTTTAATTTTTTTCAGCTTCAGCCAAATTTGCATATGGCTGATTGATGGTCTGTTCCACAGTTGGCCCCTGGTCTTGTTTTAGCAGATGATATTAAGCTTCTCCAGCATCTCTTCCCACAGATATAGTTAATTTGATTCTTACGTATTCCATCTAGTGAGGTCCATGTATGCAGTTGCTATTTATACTGAAAAAGGTATTTGCGATGAATAAATCATTAGACTTACAAAATTTTATTATGCAATCTCCAGCATTGTTTCTAGCACTAAGGTCATATTTTCAACTACTGATCCTTCTTTGTTTCCAACTTTTACATTACAAGCACCAGTAATTATCAATGTATTTCAATTACATGGTTGATCAATTTCATCCTGAAGAAGTTTGCAGAATTCTTCAATTTCTCCATCACTGGCTTTTGTGATTAGTGAGTAAATCTAAATAACTGTTGTAGTAACTGGTCTTTCTTGTAGGTATATAGATGTTATTCTGTCACTGATAGCACTATACTTCAAGATAGATCTTGAGATGTTCTTTTTGATGATGTACGTGAAACCATTCCTTCTCTTCAAAATACAATTGTCTGATTCAAAATGGTCACTACCTGTTCATTCTTGGTCACTTGTTATTGTTGTTATGTGCCATTGTTATGAGTCGCTTCCGACTCATAGCGACCCTGCACAGGGTTTCCAAGGCTGTTAATCTTTACAGGAGCAGAACACCTCATCTTTTTCCTGCGGAGCAGCTGGTAGTTTCGAACTGCTGACCTTGCGGTTTGCAGCCCGATTCATAACCACTACGCTACTAGAGATCCTGGTCACTAATGCCTAGGATATCACTCTTTATGTGTTCCATCTCATTTTTGACATCTTCCAATTGTCCTAGAATCATACTTTGTACATTCCATGTTCTGATTATTAATGGTTGTTTGTAGCTGTTTTTCTCATTTTGAGTTGTGCCCCATCAACAAATGAAGGTCCCAAAAGTTTTCATTAAGGTCGACTCTACTTGGAGGACGTAGCTCTTCCTCAGTTGTATTTTGAGTTCCTTCAGATCTGAGGGACCTATCTTTTGGAACTATATCAGACATGTTTTACTACTACTCATAAGGTTTTTAGTGGCTAATTCCTCAGAAGTGGACTGCCATTCTTTTTTCCTAGAATGATCTTAGTTTGGCAGCTCAGCTAAAACCTGTCCTTCATCGGTGACCTTGCCAGTAATTGAAATAGCAATGACACAAGTTCCAGCATCACAGCAACACACAAGCCACCACAGACAGGAACTGATCAATGTGTGGTTAGTTACAATTTGCTAGCAAATAGTAATTGACTAGTCTAGACCCTTATCAAAAACTACTTTAGTATAAAGTGAATGTGTTTTATAAATTATAATAAAATTCCCAGAACAGATAAAAGAACAAAATATTACTATTTAGTAAATAAAACATTTCATGAGCACCTCCTATGAGTCTGGTAATACATTAGGCAGAGGGATACCATAGTGAAAATGACAATTATTGCCCCTTCTCTTATGGAACCTCTATCGGTGACAAGGGAGCACAGTGGCTCCATACAATAAGCATTGGACTGCAAACTACAATGTCTGTGGTTTAAGTGCACCACCCACTCCACGGGATAACGATGAGGGTTTCTACTCTTGAGATTTAAAATCTTGGAAACCCTATATAGAGTTACTAAGAGTCAGAACAGACTCCACACACTTAAAAACAACAATCTGTGATAAATTCAGTGTGGCGCTGTGGGCTAATGCATCAGACTGCAAAGTTGTTTGAACTGCAACGTTGGTGGTTCAAGCTCACCAGCTACTCCTTGGAAACCCTATACAGGGTCACTCTGGGTCAGAACCGACTTGGCAGCACTTAACAGCAACAGCAATCAGGTTAAATGAATGAATGATAGGGCTGTAAAAGTCATTCTCTATTATTTATATTTAAATGAATTTATAGTTTTCTATATAAACATACAATTAAGATGCATTGATAATTACTGGTAATTGAAATGCCAAAATTGGAAGTAATAAGGATTGGAAGTTGGAAAATAGGGCATTGGTGGTAAACAACATCTGAGATTGCATGATAGAATCTTGCAGCAAACATGTGTTCAGTAGAGACTTCTGGCGGCTGAGGCAGAGTCAAGTAGAACAGGCTCCGTGGGGAAGGGACTGAAAACCCAGAGAAGCTCCTTTCACGGAACAGCACCAGAGCTCTGGAGCTAGCATAAGGTGCAGGGTGTCAGGTTCCCACACACGCCAGTGAAAAAAATCATGGTATAAAGGAAAATATTGTGATTTAGGAATTGCTCTAGGCATGGGACTCCCTCTGAGGCCACCCTGCCTGGGCAAAGTTCAGAGGGCGGGACTACAGCCAGAAGGAAACAGGGAACCAGTGCTAAAAGTGGTACAGTGACATTTGCAAAAGGAGGGGTGGGGTGGGGGTGGGGTGGGATTCTACATTTTTCCTCCTCTTTGTTGTTTCGCCTTCTTTGCCCAACCTGGATGCCTTCAGGTGGGTGGGTGCATACCCCCAGAAAAGGGATCAAGCATTGAGCCCACAGTTTTTACCACAGCACAGAGAGAAAGAGCCCTATCGGACCTAAGGGCAAATTCTTTGGTGGCTGCTTATTATGTCAGCCTCTGGGTTGCAGCCCTAAAATTAACTTGTATGGGACCCTTTACTCCAGCATATCTGGCAAGATAAAAGCAGGCCTGTCAGGCCTGACAGACAAACCATATGAACAATCTGTAAAACCCCAACATAAAGGGAGCTCTGGTAGCGTAGTGGTTACGAATCGGGCTGCGAACTGCAAGGTCAGCAGTTCGAAACTACCAGCTGCTCCGCGGGAGAAAGATGAGGCTTTCTGCTCCCGTAAAGATTTACAGCCTCGGAAACCCTGTACAGGGTCGCTATGAGTCGGAACCGACTCCACGGCACATAACAACAACAACAACAACATCTCACGAATTATGCTGTGCACACATAGATACCTAACTAACCTTCAGAGACAAAAATAGTAGACAATCTTTCTCCCATTAACTTCTCAATATCTATCTATGCATATCTACGGTCATGACTACAGGAGGGGCCTGAGTGAGTGGACACCCCCACACACTACTGGAGGCCTCTACGGTGCACACGCACTGCCTATGTAGTAAGGTGACAGACCAGACAGCCACAGTTTTACTTTTGTTTCAAAGTGGTGGTTTTTGTTTCTGCTTTTATATTGCTTCTGTTTTGGTCCTTTTGATCACACACTTTTCCTTGAGGTGAGAGCTTTTTCTCAATATGCTACCAAAGAAGAGACAGCAATCGTGGCCATATAGTCAAGCTACAAGCATAGCTCATAATATTCCAACATTGAGATATAAGCCAATAACAGCTGATAAGCATTACATGTGAAAAGGGAAGCCTACCTCCTGATCATATCTACTAGAAGACACCCAGTAAGCTTAACAACACAGCAACAAACATCCATTTAAGCATTAAAAACTCAAATAACTACTGGGAATGACCAACGAAACACAACAAATGAACTCAAAACATGTCCAAAAACAGAAAAGAGTAACTGAGTCAAATGAGCTGGAGACAGACAAAGGCTTTCCAAAAAAGGAAGAGTAAGTTTTGGATTTGCCTGAGAAGGAATTCAGAAGAATGATATGGAAACAAATTCAAATGCTTCAAAAAGGGGTAGAGGAAAACAAGGAAGAAGTCAGGAAAGTACAACAAGAGCAATCAAACAATATTGGAAACAATTCAAAACCTGCAAAAAGAGGTCCAGATGATTAATAATAAAGTATCAGAAATGGACAATATACTGAAAGGGGAAAGGAGAAATATCGAAGAGATGAAAGCCAGAACCAGCAGACTGGAAAACAAATCTCTCAATACTGCTAAGATAGAAGAACAAGCAGAAAAAAGTATAGAAAAAAACTGAAGAGAGTCTAAAATTAATGCTGGATAACATGAAGAGGAACAACTTAAGAATTACTGGCATTCCAGAACAGGAAGAATCAGAGAAGTCCACAGAGGCGAAAGTTGAAGAGCTTCTGGAAGAAAATTTCCCTAACATCTTGAAAGATGAGAAGATCAACATTCAAGAAGCTGAACATATCCCAGGAAGGATAGACCACAAAAGAAAATCACCGAGACATATAATAATCAAGCTCTCCAAAATCAAAGACAAGGAGAGAATTCTAAAAGCAGCCAGGGAAAAGAGAAGTGTTACTTACAAAGGCAAGCAAATCAGATTAAGATCTGATTGTTCAACAGAAATCATGGATGTAGGCAAGAAGGCAATGGGAAGACATTTACAAAACCCTAAAAGAAAAAAACTGCCAACTAAGAATCATCTATATAGCAAAACTGTCAATCAAATATGATGAAAATCAAACATTCCAGGATAAAAAGAAGCTAAGAGATTTTATCAAAGCCAATCTAGCACTTCAAAACATCCTAAAAGGAGTTCTTTGGACTGAAAAACCAAAAAGAACAGACAACAACCAGCGATTAACAGGTGTGGCAACACCACCTGAAACTCAGACGATGTATAAAGTCCAGAATAGAACAAAACTACAACAACGAATTCAAAGGAGCTGGGAGATCAACTGAAGATCAAAATAATATCAATGACAAAGAAGGGGAAAATGTGGGAACAGCCATCCAGGTGGTGAGGATACAATAGATTGTCTTAAATGGAGAGAAAAGTTAATAGACTATAAGGTAACCCCAAAGAAAGTTAATATTTCACAAGTTACCATGAAAATGAACTTACAAGTAAATATGAAAACTAAGAAGAAACCAATAAGAAATAGCACAAAAAACACAAACTCTGCACAAGAAGGCATGCAGGACAAAAGAATAAACATCATTATTACCAAAAAATAAACATAATGGCAGCAATTAATTCATACCTATCGATAATTACATTGAATGTCAATGGATTGAATGCACCAGTGAAGAGACAGAGAGTGGCAGAATG
>NW_006408629.1:4892424-4893515 GCF_000296735.1 Chrysochloris asiatica
AAGCCACCACATAACATGGATGAACCTTGAGGACATTATGCTGAGTGAAATTAGTCAGTCACAAAAGGAAAAATACCGCATAGGACCATTATTGTAAAAGACTAAGAAAAAGAACCCACCTTAAAAGGGGGGATAAAAGAAAATTATATATATATTTTTTCTGATAACTAGGATATATGGTATGAGAGGAAGAGAGGATGGGAGGGGAAGATAGAGCACAGGGGAAGGAAAAGACACAGGATATCTTGGGTGCTGGGTAGGGGTGAGGGGCGGGGAGGACAATACACAAGAAGGGGGAGGGGAATGGAAGAACAAGGCTGATGGGAGAGCAGTTAGGCAGGTTAGCATGGCCTAAGTGGGACAGAGGTAAACGATGAGGTATGCACAACCTTGGAAAAACAGGGCTCCAGGATACAGGGATAGAGGCATGGTTTGAAGGGGTGAAAGAGGGGAAAAATGTTAAGATGCTTGGCTGTCTTTTGAATCTTGGTTTCCCTTGCCAACCATTGTAAAATATATACTAGAGAGAGGGAGAAAGGAATAGCTAGAAACATTACTACAGAGAGCTTGTAAGTTTGTCTTCAGCTTACAACTGATTGGAATACCTTAAAGGGGGCTAGAAGTTGCCCAGTGAAAGAGGCTTCCTGTGGAGCCTTTGTATTGCATAAGAAAATAGGTGGAATCTAGAACCCCATCCAGAATCATCTGAGGTAGGAAATTTACACTGGAAAGGATGAGTTGACCAACCTGAAGCAGCCAGAATAACAGAAGATACTTTGTGAAAGAAAGTCTGGCAGGAAAAATCTGAAACAATAATGACAGTATTATTGATTACTACAAGAACAAGTAAGCTGTTCACCCAGGAGCCATCAAGGCAAGTGGTCGGGTCCCCTCAGAGCAAACTCCCTTCCAAGACTGGGGGGAATATATGAGCAGGCAGGTGGTCTGGCTGGTGACCACGATGGTCACCAATAAGGGGAAGAGGGGGATAAAACAAGAATGAAGTTGCCAAAAGAGGAACAAGTCCTTACAGCAAGAATCATTCCCACCCCCTCCACACACAGAGTAGACAGGGATGGGCAACTTGGACA
>NW_006408629.1:4894790-4898298 GCF_000296735.1 Chrysochloris asiatica
GAGAGCAGGACCCTACCCAGAGAGGCAGAGATGCCAGGGATAGAGACAGAGATGATGAAGTAGACAGATGGAGCAGCTGGGGACATTGAACTCAGGGAGGGAGAAGGGCTGTATGCTGACGGCCAGGGAGAGGGCCTGTGGGGTGTACCCTTTGGTTACTTGATGATGCATGGAGGGGATTGTAATCATTGTAATGAAACAAAACACAATAGGATGAATGTAAATCTCAGAATAAAAACTTACAATAATAAAAAAAAGTGTGTTCAGTAGAAAGACTTTTTTCAACAGACTGAATAGTGACTGTGACATGACTGGCTAGAATACACAGGGATCAAATCAATTACATATGTTGGAAGAGGTGATGGAAATGCTTGATACCATGGGTCAGAAGAAGGCCAGGAAAACTGTGGCACAGATCATCAATTGCTCATGTGCAAATTCAAGTAGAAACTGAAGAAACTTAAAACAAGTTCATGAGACCCAAAGTATGACCTTGAGTAGATCTCACCTGAATTTAGAGACCATCTTAGGAATAAATTAGATGCACTGAACACTAATGATCAAGGATCAAAGGAGTTGTGGGATGACAACCAGGACATCATACATGAAGAAAGAATAAGGTCATTAAAAAGACAGGAAAGAAAGGAAAGAATGAAATGGATATAAAAAAATGACTATGAAACTTATTCTTGAATGTAGAGAAGCTAAAGTTACTGGAAGAAATGATAAAGTAAAAGCGTTGAACAGAAGATTTCAAAAGGCAGATTGAGAAGACAAAGTAAAGTATTAGAATGAAAGGTACAAAGACCTGGAGGTTGAAAACCAAAAAAGAAAAACATCCTGTGTTTCTCAAACTGAAATAATTGAAGAAATATCAAAGCCTTAAGTTGCAATATTAAAGGATTTTATGTTGTGCCCTATAAGTGATGAAGGAATGCAAGTGGATATGACCAGCCAATAAATTAAAAGGATGTTTCCTTTGGGGTGTGGCCAGCTCCCAACATAATGGCCACACCATAAAGATTATCTTTTTTCCACTGGGGATCTGGGACTCTGCAATTGTAAGCCATATTCTTGATAATAGACGTCTCTCTATAGTATATACATATATGCATCAGTGGTTTTGCATCTCTAGAAAAGCTGGCCTAACACAAGTTCCAAACTGTACTAAAGGAATAAATGGCTCCAGGAATTGGCAGAATACCAACTGAGATGTTTCAACAAGAAAATATAATGCTGAAGGTGCTCACTCAGATATGCCAAGACATTGGGAAGACAGCTACCTAGACAACAGGCTAGAAGAGATCCATATTTGTGTTCATTCCAAAGAAAGGTGATCCAACAGAATGTGGAAATTATCTAACAATATAATTATTATCACAATCACGTAAATTTTTTATAAAGTTATTTCAAAAATATTAGCAAGAGTACATTAACAGAGAATTACCAGAAATTTAAACTGGATTCAGAGAAGCTATGGAACAAAGGATATCATTGCTGATGCCAGATGGCTGAAAGCAGAGAATACCAGAAAGATATTTACATGTTTTATTAAATAAGCAAAGAGATTAGGCTATGTGGATCATAATAAATCATAGATATTATTTCAAAGAATGCAAATTGCAGAACATGTAATTATGTTTATGTGGAACTTGTACATAGATTGAGAGGTAGTTACACAAATAGATACTTTTTGTTATTGAGGTGATACTGACTCATAGCAACCTTATGCACAACAAAATGAAACACTGTCCAGTCCTGCACCAACCTCACACTCATAGTTACACATGAGCCTACTGCTGCTGCCAAAGTGCCACTCCATCTCCTAGGGGGTCTTCTTCTTTTTCGCTGAATCTTCACTTTATCAAGCATGATGTTTTACTCCAAGAATTGGTCCCTCCTGATAATATATCCAAAGTATGAAAGATGAAGTCTGGCCATCCTGGCTTCTATGAGCATTCTAGATGTTTTTCTTCCACCACAGATTTCTTTGTTCTTCTGGCAGTCCATGGTAATTTAAAAATTCTTTTCCAGCACCAAAGCTCAAATGCATCAATTCTTCCACATTCTTCCTTATACATTGTCCAACTTTTACCTACATATGAGGCTATTGAAAATACCATGGATTGAGTTGGGTCAGGTGAACCTTAGTCTTCAAACTGAAATCTTTCCTTTGAACACATTAAAGAGGTCTTGTGCAGCAGATTTGCCCAATGTAATATATTGCTTGAGTTTTTTGACTGCTGCTTCCTTGAATGTTGATGATTGACCCGAGAAAAAGGAAGTCTTTGACAATCACAATCCTTTCTTCATTTATTTTGATGTTGTTTATTGGTTCAGTGGTGAGAAGTTTTGTTTTCTTTGCATTGACATGCAACCCAAGCAAGGTTGTATTATCTGCATACAGCAGGAGTCTCCCTCCAATCCTGACGCCACGTTCTTCTTCATATACTCCAGCTTCTTGGAGTTTTTCCTCAGCATACAGATTTAAGTACAGCAAAAGAATACAACTCTGGCACACACCTTTCCTGATTTTAAACCATTCAGTGTCCGCTTGTTCTGGTAGAATGATTGCCTCTTATTCTATGCACACGTTCCTTATGAGCACAATTAAGTGTTCCAGAATACTCATTCTCTGCAATGTTTTCCATAGTTTGTCATGATCAACACAGTCAAAAAACCTTTCTGTAGTCAATAAAACATAGCTAACATCTTTTTTTTCCAGCAGTCGTCAGTCATTTGTTGATGGGACACAACTCGAATGGAATAGCTATAACTGTAAACATCCATTAATAATTGGAACATAGAATATATAAAGTATAAATCTAGGAAATTTGGAAACTGTCAAAAATGAAATGAAATTCATAAACATTGGTATTCTAGGTATTAGTGAGCTGAAAGGGACTGGTATTGGCCATTTTGAATCTGACAATTGCATGATTTACTATACTGAAAATGGCATATTGAAGAAGAATGGTGATGCAGTCATCATCAAAAAGAACATATCAAGATTTGTCTTGAAGTACAATGCTGTCTGTGATAGATAGTATAATACCCATACAACTACAAGGAAGACCAGTTAATACCACTATTATTCAAATTTACACACCAACCACTAAAGACAGTGATGATGAAACTGAAGAATTCTACCAACTTCTTCAATCCGAAATTGATTAAACATGCAATCAAGATATTTTGACAATTACTGGTGATTGGAATGCAAAGGTTGGAAACAAAGAGGAAGGATCAGTAGTATGAAAACATGGCCTTGGTGATAGAAACAATGCTGGAGATCGCCTGATAGAATTTTACAAGGCCAATGACATCTTCATTGCAAATACCTTTATTAAACAACGATGTTGTTATTGTCAGGTGCCATCAAGTCAGAACTGACTCACAGCGACCCCATGCACAGCAGAATGAAACAATGTCCGATCCTGGGCCAACCTCACTACCTCTGCCACATTTGACACCATCAATGATGCCACCTGGCCAATCCATCTCGTTA
>NW_006408629.1:4898398-4900175 GCF_000296735.1 Chrysochloris asiatica
GTGGGGCAGGCTTGCAGGGTATACCCTTTGGTTGTTTAAATGATTATATATTCCTAAGCGCTTCATTGTACATCCCAAAAAACAAACAAAGGGAATGGAAGTAAATGCTGTTGAATGATGATGCATGGAGAGGATAGTAATCATTACAATGAAATGAAATACAACAGGATGAATGTAAGGCTGATGTTCTCCCATGTAAACTATCATTCAATTCACAATAAAAATGTAAAAAAAAAAAAGATTGTATGATATAATTTGTTTTCTGGATTTCTTAAAAATTAAAAGTATGAATACTTCCCTTTTTTCTGAAGAAATGAATTATACTCATGATTGCATTCTTAATTATGATTTCTCTCAGTTGGCTAGAGGAAGACTTTAATTTTTGTTTTCAAAAAGGGCAATTGGTGCTATGATTCTTAAATTATTACATTACTAAAAATTCTGCTGCCATCACACATAAATAACATCTAGAATGGTACGCCACGACTTGTCTGGCAGTTTGTTGCATTGTGGTGAATTTTGTGTTGTGATGCTAGAAGATACACCATTAGTATTTTCAATACTGGCAGGGTCACCCATGATTGGACAGGTTGCAGCTGAGCTTCCAGACTAAGACTGACTAGGAAGAAGGATAGGCGGATTAGTCCAAATGTTTAGCCACTGAAAAGTATATGAATATCAGTGAAACACTGTCAGTAGCATACAAATATGAAATATTGAAATATGAAGAATGGTACCAGAATATTGTCAGGTATAGTGCCAGACAATGATCCCCTCAGGTTGGAAGACACTCCAAATATAACTGGAAAAGAGCTGCATCCTTAAGTAGACTTGACCATGATGACGCAAATGGAGTAAAGACCTTCATTTGCTGATGGAGCACAACTCAAAGTGAGGGAAAAAATTCATAAACATCCATAAATAATTGGGACATGGAATGTATGAAATATGCAACTCAGAAAATTGGATGTTGTAAAAAATGAATTGGAATGCATAAACATTGATATCCTAGGTATTAGTGAGCTGAAACGGACGGGTATTGGCCATGGTTTACTATGTTAGGTATTACAAATTGAAGACAAATGGCATTAAATTCATACTCAGAAAGAATATTTCAAGATCTATTTTGAAGTATAATGCTGTGTGTGATAGGATAATATCCGCGAATCTACAAAGAAGACATCCAGGGTGCTATGAATCAGAACTGACTTGATGACATTTAAAAACAAAGAAGACCAGTTAATACCATGATTATTGAAATTTACAGACCAATCAATAAAGCCAGTGATGATGAAATTGAAGAATCATACCAAAGTTTTAAGTCTGAAATTGATCAAATATGCAATCAAGATGTATTGATACTTACTGGTAACTGGAATGCAAAAGTTGAAACAAAATGGAAGAGTAGTACTTGGAAAATATGGCTTTGGTAATAGAAATGGTACTGGAGATTGCCTGATAGAATTTTGCAAGTTGAATGACTTGTTCATTGCAATTACCTTTTTAAAACAAAGTCAAAGATGATTACACACATGGGCTTCACCGATGGAATACAAGAAATCAAATTGTGATTTGTGGAAAGAGACGGTGGAAAAACTCCATGTCATAAGCCAAAACAAGCCAGGGGCAGACTGTGGAACAAGCGAGCAATTGCTCATATATAGGTTAAGGCTGAAACTGACAAAAATTAAAAACAAATCCACGAGAGCCAAAATATGACCTTGAGTATATCTCATCTGAATTTAGAGATCATCTGAAGAACCAACTTGATGCATTA
>NW_006408629.1:4900275-4901390 GCF_000296735.1 Chrysochloris asiatica
AGCAGATTTGCCCAATGCAATACGTCGTCTGATCTCTTGACTGCTGCTTCCGCGAGTGTTGATAGTTGATCCAAGCAGAATGAAATCCTTGACAACTTCAATCTTTTCTCCATTGATAAGAACATTGTTTATTGGTCCAGTGGTGAGGATTTTTATTTTCTTGACATTGAGATGCAATCCATACTGAAGGCTGTGCTCTTTGATCTTTATCAGTAAATGTTTCAAGTCCTCTTCACTTTCAGCAAGCCAGGTTGTATCATCGGCATATCACAGTTTGTTAATGAGTCTTCCTCCAAAAAGATGAATATACACATGGACCTCACCAAACAGAATACACATAAACCAAATTGACAACATCTGTGGAAAGAGATGGTGGAAAAACTCCATAGCATCAGCCAAAACAAGGCCAGGGGCACACTGTGGAACAGACCATTAATTGCTCATATGCAAATTCAAGTAGAAGCTGAAGAAAACTAAAACAAGCCCATGACAGCCAAAATATGTCCTTGAATATGTACCACCTGAATTTAGACATCATTTGAAGAACAGATATGATACACTAGACACTAAAGACCAAAGACCAGAAGAGTTGTGGGATGACATCAAGAACATCATACATGAAGAAAGCAAAAGGTCATTAAGAAGACAAGAAAGAAAGAAAAGACCAAAATGGATGTCAGAAAAGACTCTGAAAATTGCTTTCTAGAATATATATGCTAAGGCAAATGGAAGAAGTGAAGAGGTACAAGAGCTAAACAGAAAATTTCAAAGTCAGCTTGAGAAGACAAAGTCAAATATTATATGGAAATTTGCAAAGACGTGGAGTTAAAAAACCAAAAGTGAAGAACATGTTCAGCATTTCTCAAGCTGAGGGAAGTGAAGAAAAAAATAAAGCTTCAAATTGCAGTATTGAAGGGAATCTATGGGAATTATGGTGGGGCAATTTAGGTTAATGCACTGGGCTGCAAGGTCAGTTTGAATCTCAAGGTTGGCAGTTCAAGCTCATGAGCTGCACCTCAAAAACCCTAAACAGGGTCACTATGGATCAAAACCAACTCGATGGCACTTAACAACAACAACAACTAATAGACAAAATATTAAATGATACAGAAAGC
>NW_006408629.1:4901490-4904096 GCF_000296735.1 Chrysochloris asiatica
AAGGATTCTAGGGCAAAATATTGAATGATGCAGAAAGCATCAAAAAAAAGATGGAAGAAATACACAGTCACTGTACCAAAAAGAAATGGTCAATGTTCAACCTTTTCAAGAGGTAGCATGTAATTAAGAGTCAATGATACTGAAGGAAGATGTCCAAGGTACATAGAAGGCATTGGCAAAGAACAAAGCACAGGGAACTGATGGAATACAAATTGAAATCTTTCAACAAACTAATGTAGCACTGGAGGCTCTCACTCATCAATGCCAAGAAATTTGGAAGACAACTACCTGGTCAACTAACTGGAAGAGATCCATATTTGTTTCCATTCTAAAGAGAGGTGACCCAATGGAATGCAGAAATCATTGGACAGTATCATTAATAACACTTTCCAGTATGATGTTGCTAAAGATAATACAAAAATGGCATTTTTGACATTGACAGAGAATTCCAGCAGTTCAAGCCTGATTCAGAACAGGAAGTAGAATCAGGGATATCATTGCTGACATCAGATGGATCTTGGCTGAAAGCAAAGAATACCAGAAAGATGTTTACCTGTGCTTTATTGACAACACAAAGACTTTGGACTGTGTGGATCATGACAAACTATGGACAACATCGCAGAGAATGAGTATTCCAGAACACTTAATGGGACCAACAACATTCATATAAATGAACAGAGTACTAATGTGGTGCTGTGAGTTAACGTACTAGACTACAAAATTGGTTTGAACCACAAGGTCGGTGGTTCAAGCTTACCAGCTGCTCCTTGGAAACCCTATACAGAGTCACTATGAGTTGGAACTGACTCAATGGCACTTAACAACAACATATATATGGAGAACAGATTGAAGTTGTCAGAGACTTCATTTTGCTTGGATGAACCATCAACATTCATGGAAGCAGCAGCCAAGAAATCAAATGATGTATTGCATTGGGCAAATCTGTTGCACAAGACATCTTTAAAGTGTTTTAGAGCAAAGATGTCAGTTTGAGGACTAAGGTGAGCCTGACCCAAGCCATAGTATTTTCAGTAACCTCATATGCATGTGAAAGTTGGACAGTGAATAAGGAAGACCATAGAAGAATTGATGTTTTTGAGCTATGGTGATGGAGAAGAATATTTAAAAGTACTATGGACTGCCAAAAGAACAGACAAATCTGTATTGAAAGAAGTAGAGCCAGATTGTTCCTTAGAAGCCAGGATGGCCAAACTTCTGTCTCTCATACTTCAAACATATTATCAGGAGGGTCCAGTCCCTGGAAAAGGACATCATGCTTGGAAAAGTGGAGGGTTGGAGAAAAAGAAAAAACTTCAACAAGATGGATTGGCACAGTGGCAGCAGCAATATGGGCTCAAGTGTAGAAACAATTGTGAGGTTGACATAGGACTGGGCCACTTTTCCTTCTGTTATGAATAGGTTGCTATGAGTCGGTACTGACTCAATGGCGCCTAACAAGATAGAGAAGCAAAACTATAAGGAGGAAAACAGATCACTGATTGTCATGGATTGGGATTTGGAGGAGATATTATTTATAAATGGGTAACTCATGCCATTTTGAAGATGATGAAATTGTTCATTGGGGAAGTATGGCGTTAAATACGTGATTTTATGCATTTGTCAAAACACAGAGAACCAGAAAAAGTAAATGTTACTTAATTTTGTAATTTTTATACACATTCTACAGTTATGTAGGGAGCATCATGGCTCAATATATAAGTACTAGATTGCGAATCACAAGGATCGTGGTTCAGCTGCCAGCTCCTCCTTGGAGAAAGATGATGCTTTCAGCTCTTGAAGATTTACAACCTCAGAAAACCTATACAGGGTCACTGTGAATTAGAAAGGAATCAATGGCACTAACTACAATAAAGTGGGTAGGTAAGATTTTAACATAAGGGGAAGCTGGATGAGTTGTATATGGAACCTCTGTACTATTTTTTCCAATTTTCTGCAAGTCTAAAATTATAATGAATTAAAAAAAAAAAGTTAATGTGATAAATGTTATACCATTATCTTTTGGCATTTAAGGTTGCAGACAAATTTAAGGCCAGCCTAATTTTTGTTGCCTTTTTAGTAACCTGTTTTATTTTTTCTGTTTGGATACTTTAAAGTTTCCTTCCTCTTTCTTGAAATTAACTTGATAAGGACTGGACTGCCAAACACAAACATGGTGGTTCAAGCCCACCAGCTACTGTGCAGGTGAAAGGTGAGGATTTCTGTTCCCACAAAGGTGTACAACTTCAAAAACCCTATACAAGGTCACTGTGAATCGGAACTGACGCCACGACACTTAACAACAAAAACGGCACTTAATAATAACTACAATAACACTAAATACATTATTAAATTGATTTTCTTTAGTGTAAGTTTGTTGTTATTGTTAAGTGCCACTGAGTCGTTTGCGACCCATACAGACCCTGTATATGGTTTCCGAAGAGCGGCTGGTTAGCTTGAAATGCCCGCCTTGCAGTTCGAATAGACTTTGCAGTCCAGTGCATTAACCCACATAGCTACACCAAGACTCCTTAGTGTAAGTTTAATGGTGGTGGTGGTGTGCTGTGGAGTTGGTTCCGACTCATAGCGACCCAGCAAAGGGTTTCCGA
>NW_006408629.1:4904196-4908335 GCF_000296735.1 Chrysochloris asiatica
GATTGTGTAGATCATGACAAGCTATGGACAACATTGTAAAGAATGAGTATTCTGGAATATTTAATTGTGCTCATGAGGAACCTGTACCAAGAGGGAGTTGTTTGAACAGAGCAAGGGAACACAGAATAGTTTAAAATTATGAAAGGTGTGCATAAGTGTTATATTCTTTCACCCTACTTATTCAATCTCTATTCTGAGCAAATAATCTGAGAAACTGGATAATGTGAAGACAAACATGGCATCAAGATGGGAGGAAGATTAATTAACAACCTGTGATATGCAGATGAAACAACCTTGCTCACTGAAAATGAGTAGGATTTAAAATACTTACTCATGAAGATCAAAGCCACAGTCTTTGATATGGGTTGCATCTCAATGTAAAGAAAACAAAAATCCTGACTACTGGACCAATAAGCTTCATCCATATCAATGGAGAAAAGATTGAATTTTTTTCTTGAATCAACCATCAACACTTATGGAAGCAGCATTCAAGAAATCAAACGACGTATGGATTAACACAAATCTGCTGCATGGGATCTCTTTAATGTATTCAAAAGCAAAGATGTCATTTTGAGGACTAAGGACAAAGACGTCATACTGAGCCAAGTTATAGTATTTTCAGTAACCTCATCTGCATGTGAAAATTGGTCAGTGAATAAGGAAGACCATAGAAGAATTGATGCATTCTAATTATGGTGTTGTACGAGAATGTTTATGTACCATGGACTGCCAAAGGAATAAACAGACCTGTGTTGGAAGAAGTACAACCAGAGTTCTCCTTGGAAGCCAGAATGGCCATACTTCATCTCTCATACTTGGGACATATCAGGAGTGACCAGTCCCTGGAGAAGGATATCATATAATATCTCTTGTTCCATGTACCAATCTGACCTGACCTATACACTGTCTATATACTGTACTATTCCCTATCAGTGTACTGTTGCAGCTGTTTTTTAATTATCTTTAGCAAAATTTTACTTATACATGATATTAATAATACTGTGATGTTTTCCACATTCTGTTGAGTCACTTCTCTTTGGAATAGGCAAAAACATGGATCTTTTACAATCATTAGCCCAGTTAACTGATGTCTCAATTTTTTGGCATTGAAGAGTGTCTCCTGTGCCTCAGCAGTTTGTTGGAGGATTTCAATTTTTACTCCATCAGTTCCCAGCACCTTGTTCTTTGCCAATGCCTTCAGTGGACCTTGGATTGCTTCCTTCAATATAGTTGGCTCTTGATCATGTGCTACCTACAATCTTATTTTGATGCTTTCTGCATCATTCAATATTGTGCCTTTAATATTTCAAGTGGAAACTTCAATTTTTTATTTAGTTCCTTCAACTTGAGTAATGCTGAGTGTGTCCTTACCTTTTTGTTTTCTAACTCCAGGCCTTTGCATATTTCATTCTAATATTTTACTTTTCTTCTTGAGATGGATGCCCTTTTAAATTTTTGTTCATTTCTTTTACCTCCTCATTTTCTCCATTTGCTTTAGTATCTCTATGTTGGTGAGCAAGTTTCAGAGTCTCTTCTGACATACATTTTGGTCTTTTCCTTCTTTCTTATCTTCTCAATGAACTTTTGCTTTCTTCTTTTATGATGTTCTTGATGTCATCCCACAACTCTTCTAGTCTTCAGTCATTAGTGTCTAATTCATCAAATCTGTTCTTGAGATGAACTCAAAATTCAGGTGGAATATGTTGATGGTCACGTTTTGGCTCTCGTGGACTTGCTTTAATTTTCTTCAGCTTCAGCCTGAGCATGCATATGAGCAATTGATGGTCTGGTTCCACAGTCTGCCCTTGGCCCTGTTTTGGCTGATGATATGGAACTTTTTCACCATCTCTTTCCACAGATGTAGTCAATTTGTCTTCTGTGTATCCCATCTGGTAAAGCTCATGTGTATAGTCCTCTTTCATGTTGTTTAAAAAAATGTAATTGCAATGAACAAGTGATTAGACTTGCAAAATTCAACCATGCGATTTCCAGTGTGGTTTCTTTCACCAAGGCTATATTTTGCAAATACTGATCCTTCCTCTTTGTTTCCAACCTTTGCATTCCAATCACCAGTAATTATCACTACATCTTGATTGTATGTTTGATCAATTTCAGACTGAAGAAGTTGATGGAATGCTTCAATTTCATCATCATTGGCTTTATTGACTGATGCATAAATTTGAATAATAGTTTTATTAACTGGTTTTTGTAAGCATATGGATATTATCCTGTCACAGACAGCATTTTATTTCAAGATAGACTTGCAATGCTCCTTTTGTGGTTGAATGTGATACCATTCTTCTGCAAATTTTCATTCCTAACATAGTAATCCATGTGACTGTCAGATTCAAATTGGCCAATACTAGGCCATTTCAGCTCACTACTGCATAACAATGTTTGTTGTTGTTAAGTGCCCTCAAGTCAGTTTTGACTCATAGCGACTCTGTGTAGGGTTCCCAAGGAGTGGCTAATGAGCTTTGCATTGCAGCGCATTGACCTATTTCATTTTATTGTTGACAACTTGCAATTTTCCTAGATTTATACTTCATATAGCCCATTTTCTAGTTATTAATAGATATTTACAACTGTTGCTCCTCATTTTGAGTTTGTGCCCCATCAGCAAATGAAGGTCCCAAAGGTTTTACTCCATTCATGTCACCACAGTCAACTCTATTTTAAGGAGGCAGTTCTTCCCCAGTCATATTTTGAGTGCCTTCCAAGCTAAGGGTCTCATCTTATGGCACTATATTTGACAGTACTCTGGTCCTCTTCATCATATTTAATATTCTGGTACTGTGTAACAGTGTTCCACTGCTATTCATAAAGTTTTCAGTGACTAAAGGTTCAGTAGGTGTCTGCCCCTCATTCTACCTAGTATGTCTTAGTCTGGAAGTTCAGCTGAAACCTGTCCTCCATGAGTGACCCTGCTGGTATTTGAAATATTTGTAGCTTAGCTTCCAAAATCACAGCAAAATGCAAACCATCACAGTATGACAAGACAGATGAGTGGTAGAAAGAGATTCCTCAAGGTTTATAATTAGGAAAGGTGTTTATCGGGGTTGTATCATTTTACCAGACCACAATCTGTATGCTGAGGAAATAATCTAAGAAACGGAACTCTTTGAAGAAAAATGTGGCGTCAGAATTGGAGGAAGATTCACTAACAATTTGCGATATGTAGCTAACACAACCTTGCTTGCATAAAGTGAATAAGACATGAAGCACTGACCAGCAAATATTAAAGATTAAAGCCTTCAGTATGGATTATGCCTTGACATAAACAAAAAATCATCACAACTGGCCAACAAACAACATTGTGATGAATGGAAAAAAGATTGAGGTTGTCAAAGATTTCATTTTATTTAGATACCTTTCAATGCCCATAGAAGCAGGAATCAAGAAATTAAGTGACATATTACATTGGACAAATTGGATATAAAAAACTTATTTAAAGTGTTAATAATCAAAGATGTCATTTGTGTTAAAGCTGCACAATGGATAAGAAAGACTGCGAAAGAACTGATTCAATCATAAAGAATATTGAATATACTATAGAATTCCAGAAGAACAAACAGATCTGTCTCAGAAGAAGTATATCCAGATGCTCCTTAGAAGCAAGAATAGTGAGACTCATCTCCCGGATACTTTGGACATGTTATTAGGAGAGATCCGACCCTGAAGAAGGAGCTCATGCTTGGTAAAGTAGATGGTTAGTGAAAAAGAGGAAGACCGTCAGCAAAGTCCCTCCACTCTTGATTATAATGAGAATTTAGATTTTGCTATTAAGAGTGTATGATATATACTATAGAAAGCTTGTAAGTCCATCTTCAGCCTATAACTGATTGTTGTTGTTATGTGCTGTGGAGTCAGTTCCGACTCATAGTGACACCATACAGGGTTTTGAGTGTGTAAATCTTTATGGGAGCAGAAAGCCTTATCTTTCTCTTGTGGCACAGCTGGTACTTTCGAACTGCTGACCCTGAGGTTAGCAGCCCAATTCGTAACCACTACGCTACCAGAATTTGGAGTACCTAAAATGGGGCTAAAACTTGCCCAGTGAAAGAGTCTTCCTGTGGAGTGTTTGCATTGCATAAGACCATAGGTGGAATCCTGAACCCCATCCAGAATCTTTTGAGGTG
>NW_006408629.1:4915765-4928323 GCF_000296735.1 Chrysochloris asiatica
AACAATTGTGAGGTTGACATAGGACTGGGCCACTTTTCCTTCTGTTATGAATAGGTTGCTATGAGTCGGTACTGACTCAATGGCGCCTAACAAGATAGAGAAGCAAAACTATAAGGAGGAAAACAGATCACTGATTGTCATGGATTGGGATTTGGAGGAGATATTATTTATAAATGGGTAACTCATGCCATTTTGAAGATGATGAAATTGTTCATTGGGGAAGTATGGCGTTAAATACGTGATTTTATGCATTTGTCAAAACACAGAGAACCAGAAAAAGTAAATGTTACTTAATTTTGTAATTTTTATACACATTCTACAGTTATGTAGGGAGCATCATGGCTCAATATATAAGTACTAGATTGCGAATCACAAGGATCGTGGTTCAGCTGCCAGCTCCTCCTTGGAGAAAGATGATGCTTTCAGCTCTTGAAGATTTACAACCTCAGAAAACCTATACAGGGTCACTGTGAATTAGAAAGGAATCAATGGCACTAACTACAATAAAGTGGGTAGGTAAGATTTTAACATAAGGGGAAGCTGGATGAGTTGTATATGGAACCTCTGTACTATTTTTTCCAATTTTCTGCAAGTCTAAAATTATAATGAATTAAAAAAAAAAAGTTAATGTGATAAATGTTATACCATTATCTTTTGGCATTTAAGGTTGCAGACAAATTTAAGGCCAGCCTAATTTTTGTTGCCTTTTTAGTAACCTGTTTTATTTTTTCTGTTTGGATACTTTAAAGTTTCCTTCCTCTTTCTTGAAATTAACTTGATAAGGACTGGACTGCCAAACACAAACATGGTGGTTCAAGCCCACCAGCTACTGTGCAGGTGAAAGGTGAGGATTTCTGTTCCCACAAAGGTGTACAACTTCAAAAACCCTATACAAGGTCACTGTGAATCGGAACTGACGCCACGACACTTAACAACAAAAACGGCACTTAATAATAACTACAATAACACTAAATACATTATTAAATTGATTTTCTTTAGTGTAAGTTTGTTGTTATTGTTAAGTGCCACTGAGTCGTTTGCGACCCATACAGACCCTGTATATGGTTTCCGAAGAGCGGCTGGTTAGCTTGAAATGCCCGCCTTGCAGTTCGAATAGACTTTGCAGTCCAGTGCATTAACCCACATAGCTACACCAAGACTCCTTAGTGTAAGTTTAATGGTGGTGGTGGTGTGCTGTGGAGTTGGTTCCGACTCATAGCGACCCAGCAAAGGGTTTCCGACGCTGTAAATCTTTAAGAGAACAGAAAGCCCCATTTTTCTCCCACGGTTGGTAGTTTCAAACTTCTGATCTTGAGGTTAGCAGCCCGACTCATAATGACTAGGTACCAGAGCTCCTTTTGTAAGTTTAGACCCTTGTATATGTGGTTTTAAATCTTATCCACTTCTATTTTCTCTTTTGCCTTCCATTGCTGCATCTCATTCTTTCTTCCTTTCTTTTTTCCCTTAATAGGCCATTATCTAAGGCTTTCCCCTCAAACAGTTAATCATAGAGGCCATGTTTTATAGCCTATTGAGGATTTGACCCACTGTTCTAACATTCTGTCTGATCCTCATATTAAGCATGTTTCAGTAATACATTTATTCAGAGTGATTTTCACTTTCCCTTAAGCTATTGCATATTTCACAAGCCCTTGGTTTTTCTTTGGTTTACTGATTATCCAAGTAGAAGAGCTATGTCTAGACAAATTTCACCATCTTGTGGTTAGTGGAAAACCACTGGCAACAGGTCTACTGGTGTATTGGTTTGGGGGTTGAGAGTTTTCTTTTTAAAAATCAGTTTTAGTGTCTTTATAGTTATTTTATTATGTATTTGGGAGAGATTTTATTAGGGGCTGCTAGGCAGATGTCATCCAAAATGTTTGAATTTGTAAATTAACAATTTTGTAGTCTCTCCCAAGATTTCTGTTGAGGAAGAAAATTTGCATTGTGAGCGTTATTTCTGGAATTCATGTACTGCAGAGTCAATATGGAGAATGTACAGTAATATTTTATATTACACAGGATGATAAAAGCAAAAGATTTGGTATTTGTCCCCAAACAAGAATTATGAAGTTAGATAGTGGCTTGGAAACCCATGAAGATGATTACAAAATGAATATTTCAAAGCCCTTCTGATTTAATGTGCTCTTGTTTCCATTCCCTTTATTCTTTACAAAGACAAAGAGTCCTCTGTAAATATTGCTTTAAGGATTATCAAGCTCCAATTTTCAAATTCATCTAAAGGCCATAATTTAAACCATAATATTGGCTTTACAAATGTAAACAGTGATTGAACCACTTTCCTTTAGCTAATAGGAATGCCAATGAAATTAGAGTCAATTAAATAATTGCTTTATTAACCTAATGTATTACTGCTGTAAAACAATCTGTAACACAACAGCCAGGAGACTAGTAAAGAGAGAGTAAAAAACTGCATCAGATAAGGAGAATGGACGCTAGCATATTGTAAAAACTTGATCCATAAAGAAGAGTCAAGCATTTACTGACACTCTGATGCATTGACTTCAAACTGAGATCTGAAAGGTTTTCATTTGATTCAGAGGGTACTTGGTGGGGGGCAAATTATATCTCTAGGTTAGATTTAGCTTGACTTCTTTAACACAGCTGCAGGGAATCGCCTTGGTCTGTGCAACTCAAAGTCTAGTTGTATCTAATAGCTCCTCATTAGAGACTTATGCTGCCTAAAGAATAATGTTGAAACTCTGTATCAACATATACAAATCCCTTTAGGATTTGATTCCTGCTCAAATATCCAGCCTCAACTTCCACCATGATTCTCCTGCCATCCAGGGACATTCAGTCACATCATCTCCAGTGCCATAAAAAAAAAAAAAAATCTTCTCTTTCTTACATAGGCAAACATTTCAGAAACTTTTTTAAAACAGATTTTGCACTGTCAGTTTACCATGTAAACTCCATTTAAAGTGTGGAATCCATTTTTAAAATGTCAATATATATAGTATGTATTTATACACACATATTAATGTTTATATAAAATCTTTAAAGAGCATGAGAGTTTAAATGCACAGACCAGAGGAAACTCAATATTTGGTAGCTACTTAAATTATCATTTGATAATAGTTTATATATCATAGCATTGCATTATCTGTGCTTTGTCTTTGAAGAATCCACAATCAGTTGAAGTTATTTCTTCAAATGAAAAACTGGTAGCTTACCATATTAGTTATATGTCATGTGACAAACCACCCTAAAACTTAGTGAGTTAAAGCAAGGCAGTTTACAATTTCTCATGATTTCCTGGGAGGTTTGGCCTGACTTGCCTTGCATAGTAGACTGTAGGCGGCTGCAGCCACCTGGTGATTCATCTGGGTTGGCTGGGGTTTCTTGACCCATATGGATTTTCATAACTGATTTCTTCACAACATGGATGTTTTAGGGCAACAAGAGGGCAGCTTCAGTGCACAAGAACATAACACATTTCTACTCCCATCATGTTGGTTGATGTTCCTTTAATCAAAGCAAGTCCCAGGGTCAGTGCAGGATCCTGGGAGTTGTGATTCTTGGGATCTTGGGATGACTGGTGGCAGGGTATTCATTACTGTACTTACTATACATTGTTTTCAGGGTTAAATGAGCTAACGTATAGAGAAAAAATAATTTACCACAGTGGAGACTTTCCAGGATGCTTAAAATGATATCTCATCTATATCTAAGACTGAGGGCATGCTATAACTAGCTTCATGAGAGCCTTGAGGATTCTGAAGATTGTTGATGGGTAAATATCAAAAGAATATGCAATTTGGCTGCAAGAGATAGGCACACTTTAAATGCTTATCTGAGTTTTCAAGGAAGCAGTTTCAGATTACCCAAAAAACAAGACATGGATGAGTTTTACTTGTGCTTATTTACTAATCTTTAGTGAATAATTTCACGTTTTGCACCACATCAAAGATTTTGCTTCTAGGTATGGCTGGCATCTGTCTTTCTTCCAAATCCACAGCAATTTCCTACAGAATCTAAGCCTCTTTTCAAATTCATCATCCCTAACAGTGATGTGGTGAAAAACATTTACTTATGAGGTATTGTTCCAGAGTCTGTTGGATAATTAAAAGTTGGTCTTTTTAATAATTCTGAGTTTTGTTCCACATTGTCTCTCACTCTACCCAGGACCTTCTAATGTGAACTCTTTCAGGGCAGTTGGTAGCGGTAACTGAGCATCATCTAGTTCTGATCTCAGAGCCATGGAGATTGATGTTCATGTGTTCCATTTGTCCATTGGACTAATTGTTTCCAAGGGTCATCAATTTCCATCACTCTTCTTTCTTCTGTACTTGGAGAAACCAATAGTTGCACCTTAAATGGCCACTTAGGAGTTTAAAAGATTCAGGTCACTACTCACCAACGTGAGCTCTGGTAGCATAGTGGTTAAGAATCAGGCAGATAGCCTCAGGGTCAGCAGTTCGAAACTACCAGCTGTTCTGTGGGAGAAAGATGAGGCTTTCTACTCCTGTAAAGATTTACAGCCTTGGAAATCTTGTACACAGTTGCTATGAGTCAGAACAGATGCCACGGCACATAACCTCCACCACCACTAAACAAAGTAGGATGTAGAAAATTGTTTTTATGGACTATGTTATGCAAATTGACCATAGTATCCCCTGAGATACTATGTTCGTAATATCTAAGAAGTTTTCACCATTTTGTCTTCTGTATGCTCCATCACATTCATAGTTGTTTGCAGCAAAGATAAATATCCATATACAAATATCTTCTGTCAAACAATTATATATTTGTGGGTATACTCCCACTCTCCCTTCCATACCCATTCAGCCTGTGTGTCTGTCCATGTATCTACCTGTAGAAGTGTTGTGGCAGTGTTGTGTATATATTAACCTCTATCCCCTTTACCCCTGTATACCTCACTGTGTTCATTATTCTTCTGCCAACCTCCCTCTTGTATATTGTCTTTTGCATCACCAGAGTTAACATGTGTCTGTCCTCTAGCCAGTGAATTACTCTCCCTTCTCTCCTACCCCTGATAATCCTCAAGGAATGTTTCCTTTAGCATGAAAACCTTTTTTTGGAGTTTTCACAAGAGTGGTCTGATACAATATTTGTTTTTTGTGATTGACTAATTTCACTCACCATAATGTCTTCCAGGTTCATCCAGTTAACATTCTTTTTTAATGGGATAAATTAAGAGTAAACTTCCAAAAAAGACTTTAAAAAAAGCAGAATTTCACTTAAGAGTTTGTGGGTAGGTTTTTACTTGCATATAGATTTAATGTATTAAAAAAAAAATTAAGCTCTCTATAACCTGAATCTTTGATATCCCATATAAGTAAAGTTTTACTAAAGGTAATACAGAAATGGCTACAAGCATACAGTGACAGAGAACTTCCAGAGGTTCAAGCTGGATTCAGAAGAGGCTGTGGAATGAGGGATATTAATGTTGATGTCTGATGTATCTTGGCAGAAAGCTGAAAAAACCAGAAAGATGTTTACCTGTGCTTTATTGACTACACAAAGGCTTTCGATAGTGTGGATCATGACAAGCTATGGACAGCACTGCAAAGTATGAGTATTCTGGAACACTTAATTGTACTTCTGAGGAATCTGTACCTGGACCAAGAGGCAGTTGTTTGAACAGAATATGGGAACACTGAATGGTTGAAAATTAAGAAAGGTGTGTGACAGGATTGTATTCTTTCACCCTACTTATTCAATAATCTGAGAAGTTGGGTTATATGAAGAAAAATGTGGCATCAGGATTGGAGGAAGTTTTATTAACAACCTGAGATATGCAGATGATACAACCTTGCTGAAAGTGAAGAGGACTTAAAATACTTACTGATGAAGATCAAAGACCCCAGCCTTTTGTATGGATTGAATATCAATGTAAAGAAAAGAAAAATCTTCACCACTGGACCAATAAACCACATTCTTATCAACAGAGAAAAGATTGAAGTTGTCAAGGACTTCATGCTTCTTGGGTCAACTATCAACACTCATGGACACAGAAGTCAAGAAATCAAGGAACGTATTGCATTAGGTAAATATGCTGCACAAGACCTTTTTAAAGTGTTGAAGAGCAAAGATGTCAGCTTGAGGACTAAGGTGCGCCTGACCCAAGCCATGGTATTTTCAATAACCTCATATGCATGTGAAAGCTTGACCATGAATAAGGGAGACCGTAGAAGAATTGATGCTTTTGAGTTATGGTGTTGGAGGAGAATATTGAAAGTTCCATGGGCTGCCAAAAGAACCAACAGATCTGTTTTGGAAGAAGTGCAGCCAGAGTGCTCCTTGGAGGCCAGGATGGCCAAACTTCGTCTGTCATACTTCAGACATATTGTCAGGAGGGACCAGTTGCTGGAGTAGGATATCATGTTTGGTAGGATGGAGGGTCAGAGAAAAGAGGAAGACCCCTAGTGAGATGTATTGGCAAAGTGGCAGCATCAATGGGCTCAAGCATGGCAACAATTGTGAGGTTGGCCCAGGATCGGGCAGTGTTTTATTCTGTTGTATATATGGTCACTATGAGTTGGAACCAAATTGATGGCACCTAGGAACAACAACATAACCTATAATTAGTTATAAATTATTGCCTGTTGATAATGCATATTTTTGTGTTGATACTCTACATTCCTTCCTGGTATAATTATACTTATTAATCTTCATGAAAGAGTAAATAATACTCTTTTGGAAAAGAAGACGTAAGAGAAGAAATTTTCAGCCTAATAAATGACAGTACACTTGTGGATAAGTGGCAGCAAATAGATTCATCTTCAGGTGTTTAATGAAATTATTTAGACAATATAAAGTAAATGATAAAGTTTATTTGAAAAGTACGTGGTAAAATTTGGAATACTATCTATCATGGTTACGAATCGGGCTGCAAACCTTAAGGTCAGTGGTTCGAAACTACCAGCCGCTCCGCAGGAGAAAGATGAGGCTTTCTACTCCCGTAAAGATTTACACCCTCGGAAACCCTGTACAGGGTCTCTATGGGTCGAACCGACTCAATGGTACTTAACACACAAACACAAAATCTATCATGTACCCTGCATTGTACTTGACATTATTGGGAAAAAATTAAACATAAAAATATAGTCTTTGCTTTCAAAATGCATGCAATCTAGATTGTTGTTTAATGCCTTTGAGTAAGTTCTAACTCATAGTGACCTTGTATAGGGTTTCCAAGAAGTGACTGGTAGATTTGAACTGCCGACCTTGCCGCTCAAATTGACCTTTCAGTCCAGTGGTTAGAACTAACATGTTGAAATGAAGGCGTTATCGAGGCCAAAGTGCTCTCTATTTATTAGAAAGAAATTGAGATAAGGCAGAGGTTAGTATGGCAGGAACTCCCAAAGGTTTTGTGATGGAAGTGGGACTTTGAAGGATGCCTTCAGTTTGGTAGAGAAATGTTTATTGAGCAACAACCTAGGTGAAAACATCAAGATAGGAACATATGTTCAAGAGACAGAGAGGATCAGTGTGTACAAAGCAGAAAATGATTCTGATATAATGTAGTAGAGCCATTTGTGTTATTGTTATGTGCTGTTGAGTTGTTTCTGGCTCACAGGGACTTTGTATAGGGTTCCCATGGACTGGCTGGTGGGTTTGAATTGAGTATTACAGTTAGCAGTCCAGTGCTTATTCTGCAGTGCCACATGTGTGGAGGACCTTAAAGGTCTGATGGGAGTGATTTGGACATGTTCACTTATTCAATAGGGAGTTACTAAAAGGTCATAGCAGATGAATGAAACCCTGAAATTGGTTCTGAATGAAGCTTAGTATGACAGTGAAATACAAGGGTAGATCAGAATTGGGCGAGACTAGAAACAACAAAGCTGTTGAAAGAGAATCCAGACAGGCAAGTAATCACCAATGGGAATTGAGATAAAGGGGTGGTGGTTGTTGAACAGGTAGAGGAAAATGTAAATCTGAAAAATCTATTAGTGGGCAGAAAGAAAAATGACAAAGGGAACTGTCCAGCTGGTATTTGTATGAATTAATTAGGGACAGTATAAACAGCTGAAGTGAAAAACAAAGAAAACTGAGAGTACGGAGTTATTTATTAAATAGCAAAATTCCAGGACTCAAACTCTCATATTTTACATGGATCAGTGATGATTAGTGTTCAGAAATGATGATGGCTCCCAAGTCACCACAATAATATAAATCATCAAGGAAAAAGCTAGCACATTGAATATAGTTTTATAAAGACTTTTTGAAATGCTAACTAGAATCAATTTAGGGTTAAGTGGAAAATACAAAAAATTGGAACATGCCATTCCAAAGTATATAGGATAAAGAGCCATAGAACTTTATTTAGAATGGGAAAACACTTTGAGTTGTTCAATCAAATTTGTAGATATTTGAACCTCTCCATTTGATGAGTTCATATGGAATTGTCAGACAGTTCTTCCTTACCACATAGTGATTTCTCTGTATGTCGTACTCATTGGTAAAAACTCTCTCAAAGAACTCAAACAAGATAAGCACCCATTACAGGTCAGAACCCTTCCAGTATTTGAAAACAGATATCATTTTTCCTTAATTCTCTTCATGTATTTGGTGTTGTGCTGTAGGATAAGCACTGAACTACTAATCATAAGGTCAGCAGTTCAGACCCACCAGTTGCAACTCAGAAACAGGATCACTGAGTCAGAACTGACTCAAAACTTAACAACAGCAATGTATTTGGCTATTTAAGACTCCGAATACCTGAACCAGCATTACTAGTTAATTTGCCCAACATAGAATATCTACGATATTTTTTCCCTCATATTTAAAGAAAACAAGGCATTACCCTCAGACAAATAACCAGATAATTCCAGTTATTTAGACAACATCTTTTAGGTCATAATCAATCCAGTAGATTATCTTCAATAGGTCAACCAAACCAAATCGAATCCACTGCCACTGAGTCAATTCTAACTCATAGCAACCCTATAAGATAGAATAACACTACCCCATAGGGCTTCCAAGTTGTAAATCTTTGCAGAGGCAGATTACCACATCTTTTTCCTGTGGAGCAACTGATGGGTTTGAACTTCTTATCTTTTGGTTAGCAGTCAAGTGCCTTAACCATGGCACCACCAGGGTTCTCAATTGGTCAACATATAGTTGTGTTTTTTTTTCCTTACTTGTTTTCAAACTAATAAGACTGCCAAAGAACCCTATTTTTTAAAAAAAACTAACAACTGCCAAAGAACCATATTCAATGTTGTCATTGTTGTTGTTAAATACTGTTGAGTTGTCTTCATCTCATACAGACCCTGTATAGGGTTTCTGAAGAGCGAATGGTAGGTTTGATCTGCTGACATTTTGGTTCAAACTACTTTGCAGTCCAGTGCTTATCCTACAGCACCACACCAGGACTCCTTTGTAGCAAATTGTTGTTGTTGTTAAGTGCCTATCTATCTTCCCTTCAGCCCTCAACCATAGTAACAGTCAGTTTAATCAACCTGACACAGGTATGTATAGAAAGGCAGACAAATAAGAACAGGATCCTTAGACAGACTTACTACAATTTAAAAATAAAGAAGAAACCAAAACAAAATAATCACAGAATAAATATTACATGATTCCATCTTTTGTTAACAAAACTCAGGATCCATTGATTAAGCCCTTACAAGTGGAGTATTTTTATTATATTAGAGGTTGAATGACTTCTAACATGTCTAGAGTTTTGGGATTCCTATCGGGCTGCGAACCTTAAGGTCAGCGGTTCGAAACTACCAGCTGCTCTGCAGGAGAAAGATGAGACTTTCTACTCCCTTAAAGGTTTACACCCTCGGAAACCCTGTACAGGGTCGCTATGGGTCAGAACCGACTCGATGGCACTTAACAACAACAACAACAACTGATGAAAAGAAGGATCCAAGGAGTTAAATGACTTACAGTCTTATATTTGCAAGTCTTTGGACTAAGCATCATTTGAAATATTGTGCTTGAAGAGAAAACTAAAAGTCTAAATCTTTACAAATGAAAAGAATGAGGACTGATAGGAAACTTCATCTGAATGATACTATTCAAAATTTTGGGAAACATCACATGTAAAAAATTTTAAGGAATGTTTTATTGAAGTATTGTTTACATATAGAACTCACAAATTAAATGTAAAATATGATGAATTTTGGTACATGTATACAATTGTTTAACTACATTTACCATCAAGATATAGAACAGTTTCCTTACCCTAAGAATTTTTCCCATGCCCCTTTACAGTTCGTAACATCTTTGCAACTCTGGCCCTGTGGGATAATGCTCTGGACCACAAGGTCAGTTTGAACTGCAAAGTCAGCAGTTCCAACTCACCAGCTGTTCCTCAGAAACCCTGTACAGGTTCTCTATGGGTCGGAAACGACTCAACAGCACTTAACAACAACTCTAGCTCTGGGAAACCATTGATCTGCTTTCTGTCATTATAGTTTTACCTTTTCTGGAATTTCATATTAATGGAACCATAGAGTATTTTGCTTTTGTTTCACTTAGTATAATCTTTGAATTATTAGTACATTATTCTTTTTTATTTCTGAGAAGCAGTCCATGGTGGAGACATGCTACAAATTGTTTATCCATTCGTGTACTGATGTTCCACAGTTTTTTGTTTGTTTTTCATTTTGAGTCTTTCACTTAGTTTAATTTAAAAAACAAAACAAAACAAAAAAAACCACTGTCTATCTACCTACCAGTTGATGGACATATGAGTTGCTTTCAGTTTATTAATAATGCTGCTATGAACATTTACATACATATATTTTTGTTTGGATATGTTTTACTTTCACTGGGGTCACATGTCAAGAAGCCATGTTGGGCTGCTAATTGCAAGGTCAGTGGTGTAAGCCCTCCAGCCACTAGACAGAGAAAGATAAGGCTATCTACTCTAGTAAAGATTTACAGTCTCAGAAACCATATAGTGTCTCTATGAGTTGGAATTGACTCAACAAAAGTGGGCTTGGTTTGTTTGGTTTTGGGTCCAATGGTAAATATATGTTTAACCTTAGGAAGTAATGTCAGACTACTTTCCAAAGTGGCTGTACTTCAGAAGCTTCACATCTTTGCCAAACTTGTTATTGTCTTTTTTAAATTTTTAAAAATTTTAGCCAAAACATATGTAGTGGTATCACATTGTGGTTTTAATTTGCATACCTCTGATGACTAGTGATGTTGAATATCTTTACCTGTGCTTATTGGCTAGTTATATATTTTCTATTCCACCACTCATCTGGCAGTTTGTCACACTGTGGTGGCTTGTGAGTTGCTGTGATTCTGGAAGCTATGCCACAAGTATTTTAAATACCAGCAGGGTCATCCACGATGGACAGGTTTTAGA
The DNA here is from genome assembly GCF_000296735.1 of Chrysochloris asiatica. Classification (NCBI taxonomy): domain Eukaryota; kingdom Metazoa; phylum Chordata; class Mammalia; order Afrosoricida; family Chrysochloridae; genus Chrysochloris; species Chrysochloris asiatica. The sequence goes on from NW_006408629.1 coordinate 4,927,092, forward strand.
TGAGCTTCCAGACATAGACAGACTAGGAAGATGGAGAGATGGACTACTTCTGAATATTTAGTCACTGAAAAATTTATGAAGAGCAGTGAAACACTGGAAGCACCAGATTACTGAATACTGAAACATGGTGAGAAGCACCAGAATATAGGGCCAGAAGATGAGCCCCTCAGTTTGGAAGGCACTCAAAATGCGACTGGAAAAGAGCTGCCTCCTCAAAGTAGGGTTGACGGTGATGAAGTAAATGGAGTAAAACCCTTGGGACCTTAATTTGTTGATGGGGCACAACTCAAAATGAAGAGAAACAGCTGTAAACATCCATTAATAATCAGAACATGGAATATACGAAGTAGGAAACTAGGAAAATTGGAAACTGTAAAAAATGAAATGGAACACATAAATATTGAAATTCTAGGAATTAGTGAGCTAAAATGTACTGGTATTGGCCATTTTGAATCTGACAATCACATGGTTTACTATGCCAGGAATGACAAACTGAAGAGGAATGGCATTGCATTCATCATCAAAAGGCACATATCAATATTTGTTTTGAAGTAAAATACTGTGATAGGATAATATCCATATGTCTACAAGAAAGACCAATTAATACCACTATTATTCAAAGTTACACACCAACTGCTAAAGCCAGTGATGATGAAATTGAAGAATTCTGCCAAATTCTTCAGTCTGAAATCAATCAAGATGAAATCAAGATGCATTGACAAGATGCATTATTAAATACTGGAATGCACAGGTTGGAAACAAAGAGGAAGGATCAGTAGTTGGAAAATATGGCTATGGTGATAGAAATTATGCTAGAGATTGCATGATAGGATTTTGCAAGACCAATGACTCATTCATTACAAATATAATTTTTAATACACATGGACCTCACCAGATGGAATACACAGAAATAAAAAAATACACAGAAATAAAAAAGATGCAGTGGAAAAGCTCCATATTATCAGGCAAAACAAGGCCAGGGACAGATTGTGGAACAGGCCATCAATTGCTCCTTTTAAAATTCAGGCTGAAGCTGAAGAAAATGAAAACAAGTCCACAAAAGCCAAAATATGACCTTGAATATATAACACCTGAATTTAGAGATCATCTGAATAACAGATTTGATGCATTAAGACACTAAGGACCAGAGACCAGAAGAGTTGTGGGATGACATTAAGAGCATCATAGAGGAAGAAAGCAAAAAGTCAGTAAGTAGACAAGAAAGAAGGAAT
>NW_006408629.1:4930773-4931441 GCF_000296735.1 Chrysochloris asiatica
AATGAGATGGACTGGCAAAGTGGCTGAAGCATGGCAACAATTGTGAGGTGGTCCAGGACAGGCAGTTTTCTGTTCTGTTGTGCATATGGTCACTATGAGTTTGTATCCAATGGCACCTAAGAACAACAACATATTTTCCTTCATGGAATGTCTATTTAAATTTTCACTCCCTTAAACTGAATTGTCTTCAATTACTAGAGTTTGTTGTTAACGAGGGTAAATTGCTACAATTTGATGAACTTGACCTATACTCATGGAGGTAATAGCTCTAAATATTAATAGAGCAAAAGAGTCTTCATATCAAGTATCAATGTTATCCCCTCTGTACACAGGATAGATAGGGACGGGCAACTTAGACACTGGCTACCTAAAATAAGGGAGCAATAAAGGCATGAAGTGACAGGCTTACAAGGTTTCAAAAGGGAGTTTACTTTAAGAGTGTGTGGGGGAAGATAGAGTCCTCACTGAATAGTTTTCATCTAATCCAAATGGGTCTGGAAAAAACAGATGGGGATAAGATTCTTATGATTCAATAGTGAGTAATTGTTATCATGATTAATTGCAACTGTCATGATTGTAAAGGTAGAAGTATTGTAACAAAAATGGGGGAGTAGTTAACCTTATAATCCAGAAACAGAGTAACCTAGGACCATCAAGGGAGAAGAGGA
>NW_006408629.1:4953195-4957210 GCF_000296735.1 Chrysochloris asiatica
TGCCATGGGCTGCCAAAGGACCAATAGATCCATTTTGGATGAATCGCAGCCAGAGTGCTCCTTGGAGGCCAAGAATGCCAAACTTTGTTTCTCATACTTTGGACATATTGTAAGGAGGGAACAGTCACTGGAGAAGGATATCATCTTTGGTAAGGTAGAGGGTCAGAGAAAAAGAGGAAGACCCCTAACAAGATGGATTGGCCTAGTGGCAGCATCGATGGGCTCAAGCGTGACAACAGTAGTGAGGTTGGCCCAGGATCGGGCAGTGTTTTGTTCTGCTGTGCATAAGGTCGCTGTGGGTTGGTACCAACTCGATGGAACCTAACAACAACAATGCTCTGGGGTGGGGGTGGGGCTGATAAAAAGAGAGAGAAACATGGCCCCATGTTGTGGCCAAGGTACCAAATCTGTGTATCTGGTTACAGGGGAGGGGTATAGAGACAGGAGATAAAGAAGAATTGAATGGTAATCACTGGCAAAACAAACCCAAGAGAGTGCTGAAATCAGGGGCAGGAGGGGAACAGCTATCATCTTCCTCCTGAGATGAAGGTTCTGCTTCTAGAACTCACTCTGGATGCTGGTCTCATTTTAAGAGAGCAAGCAACTGCTTCTAGGTCCCATCCTCTCCTTGCTCTGATCAAGTCTCCTGACACCCTTTCTTGGTGAAAGTCGTTCTTTAATTGGCCAACAAAGCATTACCCTAGTTTTTCTCCCTTGCTATTATGACTATCCTTCTTGGTAGATTTATTATTTTTAAGGTTTTTAAAGGGAAGTCTTACTAAAATAAGTCCATTAAAATATATAGTTAACAGTGCATATAAAACGGCATTACTGAGAAGCGATTTCTCAATGGGTTTCTATAGATGCTAAACAGAATAGACTCCTACCCTGTTTTTTTCATCTATAAGATAGTAGGGGTTATCAAAGTTAAATGAGATCCCAGAATCCTTGCTCAGTGCTGGTCTTTGAGTTTGTTTGTTTTGAATATTTTTGCTGTGTAAATGGTAAAAGTTTACACAGCAAAAGCAATTCCGATTTATAATTTCTATGCAAATTGTTCAGTGACATTAGTTCCATTCTTCATGGAGTCAACATTCTTTTTCATTGAGTTCTGGTTCTTCTGTTTCAAGTGCTCTAGTTTCCCTACCTTCTTGTCTTCTCATCTTTGTTTTGAAGTGATTGTTGACCTTTTGGTCTCATCTTGTTGGTAAGTGCTGTGGAGTCGATTCTGACTCCTAGTGACCCTTTATAGGGTTTCTGAGGCTGTAAATCTTTGCAGGGGCTGAGAGTCGGGTGTTTTTTTAATGGAGCACCTTCTCCTGGGAGTCTCTATTTGGTATGCCATTTTTTACTTCGCAAAATGCAGACCTCAGGGGGGAAGTTTCAGTTTAAAGTTTAAAGAGTACCGCAAGTGGTAGTCTCAGGGAGTCCTTTAATCTCAACCTGTCCGGTAAATTTAGACTTCTTAAGAATTTGAGTTGTATTCTGTGATTTTCCTCACCTGCTGCTCCTCGGAAACCCTATGCAGCATTGCTACGGCTTGGAACCGACTCGATGGCACATAACAACACAACAACAATTCTATTACAGTCCATTTATTGGGGCCTAGGAAGATTTCTTTTTACTATAGTCTCTTCCGATTTCTACCCTATAATTGTGAATACTATCCCTCACAAATGCAGTCCTGGGTCTGCTGTCTCTTGGTTCTCTCATTTAGAGCTTAATGGGTTTAACTGTTACCATGATGCTGCTAACTCCTAAATATGTACTCTCTTCAGAATGCCTGATTCCTTCTCTAGCTCTGAGCAGCATGTTCCCACTCATGCATCTTCTCATTACTTTAAGTTCTAGAAATTCAAAATGAAGTGAAGTGACTGGTCACTAAGTGACTCCTTGCTCTCCTTTCCCATCTGTCAGAGGCACTGTTGGGCTGCAGAACAACCTGGAGTCCACTGGTCTCACTTCTTCCTCCTGTCACCTGACTTGCTGTTGTTCAGGTCTCTCTCTTTCTGCTCTTGTTCTTTCACTATCAAGATTTCATCTTCTCATTCCCCTATTCTAAATGCTTCTTGAATTCTTAGACCAATATTAAAATTCTGTAAAATCTTCTCTGATCATTTTGGTTTTCAGAGACTTCTCTGGTTGTAATTGTTTTACATTTAATATCATTACTACAAAGCATAGCCTTTTGAGTCCTAAGCTAATTTTGTTTGAGTTTGTACAAGTATGAAGTTCTGGTGTGGTGCTATAGGATAACACTGAACTGCTAGCCAAAAGATTGGCAGCTGAAACTTAAACGTTGCTCCTTGGAAACCCCTATATAAGGTTGAGCTGAACTGATTTAACAGCACTTGACAACAACAACAACATATACAAGTATATGTAAAATCCTCACAACTGGACCAATAAATAACATCATGATAAATGGGGAAAAAATTTGAAATTGTCAAAGATTTTATTTTGCTTGGATCCACAATCAACATTCATGGAAACAGCAGTCAAGAAATCAAATTACATATTGCATTAGGCAAATCTGTGTACAAGACCTCTTTAAAGTGTTCAAGAGTAAAGATGTCAGTTTGAGGACTAAGGTGTGCCTGAACCAATCTATGGTATTTTCAATAATCTCATATACAGGTGAAAGTTGAACAATGAATAAGAAAGATCATAGAAGAATTGTGCATTTCAGTTATGGTGTTGGAGAAGAATATTGAAAATGCTATGTACTGCCATAAAAACAAACAAGTTTCTGTTGGAATAAGAACAGCCAAAATGCTCTTCTGAAGCCAGGATGCCAAGATTTTGTCTCTTATACTTTGTACATGTTATCAGGAGGGACCAGTCCCTGGAGAAGGACATCATGCTTGGGAAAGTGGAGGGTCACCAAAAAAGAGGAAGACCTCCAACAAGATGGATTGGCACAGTGGCAACAGCAATGGGCTCAAGTGTAACAACAATTGTGAGGCTGGCACAGGGCTGGGCAGTGTTTTATTCTGTTGTGCATAGGGTGACTATGAGTTGGAGTGACTCGATGGCACCTAACAACATAAAAAACAACAACATATACAAGGGTAAGACAAAAAGTATTGCTATAAATTTATAGAAACCTTTACTAAACATAAATATCAAAATGTGAAGCTGTTTTCTCTAGGCATACCTTCCACTTAGGTTTATACACTTCTGAAGATAGTGTTTCCATTTCTCTAATGTGGTGTTCTTCAATTTACACCACATCAAAAGGGCAGTTTTAGTATCCACGAGGGAGTCCAATCATGTCTCTTTTAAATGTTCTTGGAGTTTGGGGAACAAAAGAAGTCTGAAAAGCTTGTAAGCTCATCTTCAGCCTATAACGGATTGGATTATCTAAAAAGGATCTAGACTGTACCCAGGAAAGCAGGCTTCTAGGTAAGCCTAGGAAGTCTTGGTGTGGCGCTGTGAGTTAATGCACCAGACTGCAGAGTTATTTGAACTGCAAGATTGGTGGTTCAAGCTCACCAGCTGCTCCTCGGAAACACTATACAGGGTCGCTATGGGTCAGAACCGACTCGATGGCACTTAACAACAACAACAAGGTAAGCCTTGGTGGAATATGGGGAACACAAAATGGTCCTAGTCAATTTATGAGTGGAATGGGTGGAACTGCAGCAATTAAAACATGGGCTGAGACTGGTCATGTTCCATGGATGCCTGATGACCTTGGAATGAGAGAGAGACAAGGATGGGCTGATGGGTTTGAAGTTCATGATGACGTGTGAACTCCTGAGCCCAGACATTGGCCTTGCCACTGAGGGCTACAGTTAAGAATGAAGCAGCCACTGGATCTGAAGAAGAGGGAGGTGTGCAAGAAACCTGGACTTGTAGATAGTACTCATTGTACCTAGTGTGGATAGCTTGCTGACCAGAATTTGACCAGATGAACATAAAGAAGTATGACACAGAGAACAAGCATAAATTGCTACAACCTGATCAATTGGACCCTTGATTATGGATGAGGCTGCTCAAAATTCCAACCAAA
>NW_006408629.1:4957310-4962847 GCF_000296735.1 Chrysochloris asiatica
AGCAAAAAGTCATTGAGAAGACAAGAAAGAAGGAAAAGGTCAAAATGGATGTCAGAAGAGACACTGAAACTTGCTCTACAGCATAGAGATGCTAAAACAAATTGAAAAAATGAGGAGGTCTAAGAACTGAACAGAAAATTTCAAAGATCAGCTCGAGAAGATAAAGCCAAATATTACAACAAAATGTTGTTTAAAGTAAGTCTTTAAATCAGATAATGTAATTCTTCCAATTTTGCTCCTGTGTTCCAAAATTGTTTTGTGTGTTCTGTGTCTTTTACCTTTCAAAATAACTTTTAAAATCATCTTTTCATATTCTTCAATGTATGTTAAAACTTTTATTGAGATTGTGTGGAGTTTATAGCCCAATTTGGGAATAACAGTTATTTTAAAAATATTGATTCATCTAATCTATGAGCACTGTGTGTTTCTTCATTTATTTCAATCTTCTTTGCTTTCCCTTTGTAGTATTTTATGATTTTTATTGTTCAGATTGTATACATTTTGATTAATTTTATTTCTGAGTATTTATTTTATGCAAATGGAAGTTTAAAAATAATTCATGTCATATAGGAATAGGACCTACTGAACTGTTTGTTACTAGTATAGAAATATGATTTTTTTATATTAATCTTGTATCCTACAATCTTATTAAATACATTTGTTATATTTATTGCTATTTCATGTATCCCCTAGGGCTTTCAATCATACAATATTCAAATAAGAGTAACTTTACATCTCCTTTTACAATTTGCATATATTTTTTTCTTTTCTTATTACATTGGATAGGACTTTCAGTACAATGATAAATAATGTTGTTATTTAACCATTGAGTCAGTACTGACCCATAGTGACCCTGTATAGAGCTTCCTACGAGCGGCTGGTTAGCTTGAACTGTCCACTTGTGATTTAAATGGACTTTGAAGTCCAGTGCATTAACCCACAGTGCCACACTAGGGTTTCTAAGAGAAGATATTCCTGATCTTAGGTAGAAAGCATTGAGTATGAGTCCCTAGGTGTTTCAATGGTTAATACATTTGGCTGCTACTTGAAAGGTCGGGTCCACCAGGAGTGGGTAGTGCTTTGTTCTGTTGTGCATAGGGTCACTATGAACCGGAACTGATTCAAGGGCACCTAACAACAACAATACAGCTTTTTATATTTTGAAGAATAAGCAAAAAAAAAAACACTTCATGAGAATTATCTGATCTAACTAGCATGAGTAGGAATTGGACCTAGTCATAGGGGAGAAAGTATCTAATTGTTTCTTTTTCTTCTAATATTATTTATTGACTGTTAACATCTAGTAGTCTTGACATTGCATTAAAATGTTGACAGTTCAATATTGCATTCTTTTTTTTTTTTCAGAAAAACTTCAGATCATTTGTCTATATTTATTTAAATTCTCAAAAATACATAAATATAATCACACACACACACACACACACACACACACACATACACACACATATATATATAAGAGCTGTTCAGGTAACTTGTTTACACCTGGTTACTTAGGAAAATGGAAACCCAGCTAAAAGTTTTAGCAGTTTTTCAGCCTCTTTTATAATAAAAACAAAATATTTCTGTGCCTAATGCTTTTCATTTCATTTTAGAGAGAAAGTATTTGGGTGATTAGAGACAGGACAAAGCACCCATCCTTACAAAAACTGAACCCAAATGAAACAATTTATCATGCAAAAAAGCCTCCATAAAAATACAGCTTCCTGAAAGGTAAATCATAAAAGTATGCATTTACTCAATCATTTTAAATACCATAATTATACAGACTGCTCATCAAAAGACTTTTAAGGCTCATTAAAATCATAAAACAATTCTAATTAAATCCATATTTAAATTAAGTTTCTATAACTAACCTACACAGTACTTTAAATCAAACAACAAAAAAAAGTTGTATAAAAGACCCAATTAATTGTTAGTTTTTGTAAGAATTAAAGCCTAATTACTCTATGATTAAGATTTCCCAAAATGTAATCATCAATGGGTCTATTCAGAAGAATTAGCCTTCTGTATCCCAGATGCCAGCGGAGTGTTGCAGCCTGTGTTTGACACCAGCAAACCTATTCATCTGAAATCAGCATGACTGTGGAAACTTTACCTCCCATCCCCACTGGGGATCCAAGTGGCAGACCAAACAAAGCTGCATATTTTTGTTTTTCCAGAGAAATCTCTCCCTATCTGCAGAGTTCACTATCTTATTAATAGCTTCGTATACATCAGAAAATTAAAAAAAAAAAAATCCATTTTCAGAGAATGTTTTGGAAACAATGGCCAGTTTCAAAGATTCACAAGTCTATGGGAAAAGATGCACAGAAAATAAATAAGATTTGCAGCTTACAGAGAAAGTTAACTAGACCTTCTAAGGGGACAACACTAAAGCATTTCCTCCTAACTCCATGCAACTTTTCTTCCCTACTCAGCTACTTGAAATGTTTTTCATTTTTATTAGTCCAACTTCCCACGGGAAAGAAAAGAAAAAAGCTCTGTGGCATCACTGCCTCTTATGTGTTCTCCAGAACTAATTAGCCCTATGAAGTTATTAGGGCAGCATCATTTTTTTCTATGACATCACACAAGGTGAAGGTCACTTCTATAATATTCTTGGCTTCATTCATGTGGTACATACCCCACAACATAAAATTTATTGTAATTTCCCCAGTGCTCTGATAGCCAAGTGATTAGTTATTATGGTGCATAAGAGTTCAGACATATCACATAGGATTTATAGCCTCTATTTCTGATCATCTAATTTTCTTTTATGGTAAAAAGAAATTTACCAATTATGCTTTAAAGATTGTTATTTGAGAAAATAACTATTTAAAGTCTTTTTTTCATATGGATAGTTGCTGATTATACAGCAGCTGGAAGCTGAGGCACTAAAATGATTAGGATTAAGGGTAGATGTATATATATATATATGTTGTTGTTAAGTGCCATCAAGTTGGTTCCGACCCATAGCGACCCTGTATAGGGTTTCTGGGACTGTAAATCTTTACGGGAGTAGAAAGCCTCATCTTTCTTCCATGGAACCGCTGGTATTTTTGAACTGCTGACACTAAGGTTAGCAGTCCAACTCATAACCACTATGCTACCAGAGCTACATATATATATAGATTTGAAAAAACTTAAATTTTTATTGTGGTGATAGGTTAAATCAGGTCTGATCAACCTCCTGTCCACCCCACAAACATCAGTGGAAGAAATGGTGATTCTGAGACCTGGCTACAGAAAGACTACTTTTCCCTCAGCACACTGTTCCACCTGAAAAAGCTCCCTATTTTCTTACAATAAAAAAGCCCTCATTCCAGACTTTTGGAATGTGGAGGTAACTTTCCTGTAAGCCTTTGCTTTGGCAAGGGCTCTTTTAGAGCTCTGACCCATCAGCTTCTAAAAATTTTTCTTCCTTTCTCCTTATTGCCATGTTATCTTCTTTTTTATTGTGCTTAATTCATGTTATATGAATGTGAAGTTCAGGTTTTAATACTAAAATTGCTTCTGTTCTAAGAGAAAGCACCCCTCCAACACAACACCAGTTGATCTGAGGGGTTCTCCTGAAGAATGAAGTCAACACAACCAGAGAAAAAAGGAGGTCTTAGAAAGGAAATCCGAGCAACTATAGCGAATGAACAAAAAGATGGCACATTTATCCTGCTCCTGACTCTTGAAAAGGTGAGGACGTGAAAGATGCTGTCTATCTCATGGAGGCCCGCCAAGACGTGGGGGAGGCCTCTCTTTCCCCATATCAAGTATAAAATTGGATAACATCCATTATCTGGAGTGACCAGAATCTTGTATTGAAAAGGTGCACAGCTAACAATATGTGTGTCAGAGTACAGCTGGGCTCCGTAGGGTTTTCAATGGGTGATTTTTGGAAATAGATCACTAAAGAAAGCCTTTCTTCCAAGGTACCTTGGGGTAGACTCAAACCTCCAACGTGCCAGTTAACAGCAGTGTTTAACCATTTGCACCCACCTTAATTATTGCTGACTAACTAATTTATTTGTAACCCTCACTGTTAGGAAGTAGTTACTTTTATTATCCACATTAAATATGTGAATAAACTGAGGCCCAGAGAGGTTAAGTTATTTGTCCAAGATCATAACAAATAGCAAAGTTGGAATTGAACCAATGAAGTCTGGCTCTAGCATGTTACCTTTACACTATGTTGTTGTTAGGTACCGTTGAGTTGATTCCTACTCATAGCACAACTGAAAGAAACACTGCCTGGTCCTTCACCATCTACCTTTATATTATATGGCTTTAAAAATTCTTTTGTACTCTGTTTATCTAATAGAAAATAATAATATAGCAAATATTTATATAGAGCCCTGGTGTGGGACTGTAGGATAAGACTGTAGGGTAACTGTATGTTTTCCAGTTCAAATTCACTAGTCACACCTTGAAACCCTTATACAGGATTGCTAGGAGTTGTAGCCAACTTGATGGCATTTAACAACAAATTATATAGCAATTAAAATGTATCCAGTACTCTTCTAAGTATTTTACATATGTTATGTTCACTAGGTGAAGCCTGTGAAGTTCTATGAAGTCCCCCTAGTATTACTGTTATCATTTTTCTCATTTTGCGGAAGAGAAAACTGAGTCACAGAGAACTTAAGTACCTTACAAAGGCCGCAAAGATAGTATATGGGAGAAATTGGATCTGAACCAAGGCATTTAATTGTGGCATCTATGCTTTGTACCTCCTGCAATTTCTTTTGGTTGTCTGTAAGTCTTTTGAGTTTTCTCTTTAAAGATCAAAACTGTATCAATCTCTTTAAAGATCAAGCCTATGCTGTGGGGTATCCAACAAGATGGTGGATCAGGTAGACATGCAGTGAGGAGCTCCATCAGCAACACACAGAATACTGGAGTAAGCAGGCTCAGGGGATAGTGCTAGAACTCTGAACCACATATAAAGGAATATTTAGAAGCTTGGGAGGCTTACAGCTAGGGGAATTTGTAGCAGAATCAAAAAATCCATTGCTTTCTAATTCAAGATGCTCAGCTGCTCCCAGAGCTGCCATATTGGGAGAGACCAAATGGGGGAAGGATCAGAACAGGCACAAACGCCTGACAGAACTGCGGAGATACAGGTGTGGACATCCTTTTTTTGGTATCTGTTCATAGGTCACTCGCTATCTGCACACCTCCATTCTGGTGACTAGAGGGGATGCCTGAGTGAATGGATATGCCACCCTCAGCCCTGGAGGGTTCTACGATGCAGGAGCACAGAGCTCCTCGAAATTAAAAGTGACAGTTTCTACTTAAAACCAAATGGCCACCACTTGTCTGTCAGTTTGTCATACTGTGGAGGCTTGTAATTTGCTGTGATTCTGAAAGCTATGCCACTGATTTTTTAAATACAAGCAGGGTTACCCATGGTGGACAGGTTGCAGATGAGCTTCCAGATGAAGACAGACTAGGAAGAAAGAGTGACAAACTACTTTTGAATATTTAGTCACTGAAAACCTTATGAATAGCAGAGAAACACTGTCAGATATAGTGCCAGAAAATGA
>NW_006408629.1:4969067-4981540 GCF_000296735.1 Chrysochloris asiatica
GTGCAAGAAACCTGGACTTGTAGATAGTACTCATTGTACCTAGTGTGGATAGCTTGCTGACCAGAATTTGACCAGATGAACATAAAGAAGTATGATACAGGGAGCAAGCATAAATTGCTACAACCTGATCAACTGGACCCTTGATTATGGATGAGGCTGCTCAAAATTCCAACCAAAGAGGCATGGGTTCTCCATGAAGGATTAAGCACTCAGTTCACTGGGCTAATAGGCATGGGCAACTTAGACTTCAGCTATCTTACGAATCAGGCTGCGGGCTGCAAGGTCAGCAGTTCGAAACTACCAGCTGTTCCACCGGAGAAAGATGAGGCTTTCTGCTCCCATAAAGATTTACAGCCTCGGAAACCCTGTACAGGGTTGCTATGAGTCGGAACTGACTTCACGGCACATAGCAACAACAAGGGCACAAAGTAGCTGGCTTACAAGCTTTCATGAGGGGCCTTAGTGTCAAAATGCTGGGGGTAAGACAGAAACCCAACTGAATAATTTCCCTCCTGTCCAGATGAGTCTGGTAATCAGGGGGATATGACTTTATGATACAATTGTGAGTAACTGGTTTCAGCTCTAACAGCAATTGTCACAACTGTGAATGTGGAAGAGGTGCCACTAAAAGTGGGAGCCTAGAACCATTTAGAGCGAAGAACATGAGAGGAGTGAGGGATCCTGACCAGAAACGTGGTGACAATAGAGATGGTGGTGGAGGCGATGGCAGAGAGAGACAGATCAGAAGTGGACTTTAGTTCCATGGACTGAGAAGAGCAGCATGCCTGTGGACAGGAGTGTGGCTTGCAAATGTACCTTTTGGACATTTGAACAAACATATTTACAATATGGTATGTGTACACCAAAAAAGAAAAAAAAAAAAAAAAAAAGGTAATAGAGGTAAATACTGTTAGCTAAGTGTTGTCAGGTTGTCAGGTGCCATCAAGTCAAAACTGACTCTTAGTGATCCCATGCACAGCAGAACAAAACAATGTCCGATCCTGGGCCAACCTCACTACCGCTGCCACACTTGAGTCCATCGATGCTGCCACCTGGCTGATCCATCTCGTTGGGGGTCTTCCTCTTTTTCCCCCACCCTCCATCTTACCAAGCATGATATCCTTCTCCAGCGACTGTTCCCTCCTGACAATATGTCCAAAGTATGAGAGACGAAGTTTAGCCATCTTGGCCTCCAAGGAGCACTCTGGCTGCACTTCCAAAACAGATCTATTGGTTCTTTTGGCAGTCCATGGCTAAGGGTACATGGAGAGTATTGTAATCGTTACAATGACCTGCTGAATGTAGGGGGAAAAAAAAGTGCATGTGGGAAATTTCAAAATGGGAGGAGGAGTATATGTTAAAGGTATATTTGAAGTTAGCTTTGTATAGTTTATTAATTTAATCTCAGCCTTTGTTTTTCTTGAAAATCATTATATAAAAATCTGTTTATATCTTAATTCAGCTCCATATAACTTTGTATCTCCTTAGTTCTACTGAAAATAAAGTTCAAAATATTGGAAAAAAAAAAAAAAAGTCTGAAGGGGCAGGGGCAAGACTGAAGGGTATATGGGGTAAGGCTTGTCAAGGAAATTCTCACAGGATAGCCCCTGCTACCCTGAACAATGAACAGGTGCACTTTCATAATGGAAAATATTTCTTGGCAGAATTATCCTGGAAATTTCTCAACAGTGCAGTTTTTTTGTTTCAACTTTTTATTGTGAATTGAGTGGAAGTTTACAGAGCAGAACATCAGTTTTATATTCAACAAACCATACACTTTGTTTCACTGTTGTTGCTGTTAAGTGCCATTGAGTCCGTTTCAACTCATAGTGACCCTGTATAGGATATTTCCAAAGGAGCAGCTGATGGGTTTGAACTGCTGATCCTGTGGTTAGCAGTTCAGTGCTTATCCTACAGCACCAGACCAGGAGCCCTTTTGTTACACTACATGATTGCAATCCCCTTCATGTACCAGTAGTTAATAGCATTTACCTGTGTTCAATTTAACTCTTGCATTCCTCCCGGTGTCTCCAGTTACCTTCATCTTTCCTCTGCTAACTGCCTTCTTATATATTGCCTACCTTGATGGACTCAAGTGTGGCAGCGGTAGTGAGGTTGGCCCAGGATAGGACATTGTTTCGTTCTGCTGTGCATGGGGTCGCTATGAGTCGGTTCCGACTCGATGGCACCTGACAACAACAACAAACAACCTTGTCACCCATGTTAACATGTGACTACCCTCTGGTACCATAGTGGTTACGAATCGGGCTGCAAACCTCAAGGTCGGCAGTTTGAAACCACCAGCTGTTCTGTGGGAGAAAGATGAGGTATTCTGCTCCTGTAAAGATTTGCAGCCTCGGAAATCCTGTGCAGGGTCCTATGAGTCAGAACTGACTCCACGGTACTTAACAACAACACTCTCTAGCCCATGAATCATTTTCCCTCTCTGCTACCCTGTAATCATTATAGATTGTTTCTCTTTATCAGTTCTTTTTTTTTTTTTTTTAACTTTATACATCATTGGTCTCATAGAATATTTGCCGTTTTGTGATTGACTAATTTCACTCAGCATGATGTCTTCCAGATTCAACCATATTGTAAGGTGTTTCACAGGTTCATGATTATTCTTCAGCATTTTGTAATGTTGCATTGTGTATGCACCAAAGTTTGTTTAACCATTCTTCTGTTAGACATTTAGGCTGTCTCCATCTTTTTGATGTCTCTTGAAGACAACATACTGAAGGATCCTGTTTTCTTAGCCATTCTGTGCTTTATGTCTCTTGACTGTAACATTTACATTCAGAGTAATTATCAGTAGATAGGAGTTGATTGTTGTCATTTTTGTAGGGTTCTTTTGGTGGCAGGGGAGGTTTGTTCCATATAATTTTTTATGTTGAGTTTATTTTGTTTGTGGGTTTTCTTGTCATTTTCATTTCCTTTGTGTTAATGTTTACTATGACTTCTGGTAAGGCAAGCAGTAGGACCTGGTTTCCTTTTAGGATGACAGTTACGTTTATTTTTATTTATTTGTTTTTGAACCTACTTGATTTCCTCTTCATTTAGAAGTTCTGTAACTACACTTTTCCTTCATTTTACTCTGTAGCAATATTTTTTTTGACTTGCCCTTGTACTATATGCTTAACACTGGGATACTTTGCATACATCATTTCACCAAATTCCCATGATAACACTGCCCCCCTACCCCCCTCCTGCCCCATATTCTACAAGTCCTGGTGTGGTGCTATGGGGTAATGTGCTGGACTACAAAGGCAGTTTGAACCAAAAGATTGGTGGTTCAAGTTTACCAGTTGCTCCTCAGAAACCCTATATAGGGGTTACTATGGATCAGAACAGACATGACGGCAGTTAACAACAACAACAATGACAACAGACAAGTGATGAAGATCCTGAGATTCAGAGAGATGAAGTGATTTCCTCAAGGTCATGAGGCAAAATACTAGAAATAAAATTTAAGAACCCACTTCTGTCTGATTAAAAAATGTCAATAATCTATTTCTTGTATTGACTGAGGGAGTCCAATTTATTTTTACATTATTGAGTTTGATTTCCTTTCCCTATAAAGTGATGTCAGTTATAATCTAGAGCATATGTATAGCAATGATCTTAAACTGTATTTCAAATAAAGCAAGGCATAAATAAATAAATATGGTAGTGTCCTGCTATGGCATTGTTGGATAAATGCTGGATTATTAATTGCAAGGTCAGAGGTTCAAACACACCAGTTGCTCCTTAGAAACCTTATGCAGGGTTGCTATGAGTCGAAACCTACTTGATGACACTTAACAACAACAATGTAGCATCAATGATTTCTACAAAAAATCCAATAAATTCTAATGTAATGTTTTCATTGACTGTTTCATATCATCAACATAGAACATGAAGACTTTTAACATAAATTTTAAAAGATGATTTTTTTCCAAGTTGAAGTATCTGAGAATCACCAGTAAAGCAATGCAATAGTCTTCTGTACCACAAAGTTTTATAAAGTGTTTAAAAGCCTAAGCATTGTCTATATAATCAGACAGATTTTATTACCAGTCATAATTCTCTTCTTCAAACATTTTCTTAAACAGGTTGTGTCTACATCAGTACTTAGTGGTTTTATTGACAGGTAAATTACGTAACAATGATGGTAGATGCTATGGGGACTCTACCCAAGGCTCTGCAGAGTCCCTTTCCATTTCTGTGGCCTGTTGCCTGTCAGTACTCAGTCCCAGCATCTTTGTAGGAGGGCTGCTTTCAGGGTACCAGAACCCACTCACCCATGTGATGGGGATTAATGTAGAGGGTGTTGGAAGAGAAGGATAGATTAACATATTTATTTATTTATGGCATATTTGATTTGATGACCCAACTTCATCAGATGCCTGGTGTGGCACTGTAGGATCATCACTAGACTGTGAACCACAAGGCCGGAAGTTCAAACCCACCAACCATTTCTCAGAAACCCATTCTAGGGCTGCTATGTATTGAACTGACTCAATGACACTTAACAACAACAACAACAACATTAGATGTGTAAGGTTCTCTGTCTTCCAGCTGCAGATACGTTGGCACCAGGATTTGGTGCACCAGGATTTGGCACACTAAATTACCAAGCTGCCAGGGACTGGGGGCTTCCCCCATAGACTTATAAATATGGTCGGAGTTGGTGCCATTCCATGTACCTCCATTGCACCCAGTGGCCCAGGTTAACCAGGAAGCAGCTTTACCACTATCAGCTAAGTTATGATTTGATCTGAAGCACTGCTGTAAATGGCATTGCAGTTTTTGTTTCTGCACACAGATATTATCCAATGTGAACTTTGATACTCATTCTGTCTTGACTAGCAACAAAGTCCTGGATGTAATAATACCTGACTACAGAGTCTGCTGTTATTGGTGGCTTTGTGTTGTAGCCTTTTGTTCTGAGATGGTGGTCTCATTTTAATATGAAATGGTGGGCAATATTTCACAGTCATTCCTCAAGTACTGGTACTACTGTTATGCTTTCATCGAACTGCCCCTGTATCTATCCTCAGGTGAAGGAAGGACATGGTTTTAATGATGCTATCCATGTGTACACACTAAAAGACATGTAGAGGGTTCATTATTCCTAAAAGAACTACGGAAACTTAGAGAAAGAAAGCATTGCCTACCATTTTCTTGGTCAACGCTTGCAGTAGAGTGCATAAATGCTTCAGTTTACAGAAATAGCTAGACCTTCCTGAACCCTCCCAGTGATTAATTAGAAAGACTGTCTTACAGATTTTTCTCTCAGGTGTAGTAACCTTGTAGCCCTTACCATTAAGAACTAATAAATAAATGCTTGGTTAAGCATAAACAAGGTGATAGGCAGTGAAAGAGTGATGATCTTGGTTTTTATGCAATGTGCACACTCTGTCATTTTACCTTGGAGGACAAAATAATAAACAAAATGAAAAGTTTCAAAAGCAACTAAAGTGAACTATTTGCTGTAGTTGTTGCTATTTTTAGGTGCTGTTGAGTTTGTTCTGACTTTTAGTGATCCTATGTAAAACAGAACCAACACTGTCCAGTCCTGTGCCGTGCTTACAATTGTTGTTATGTTTGGAGGTCACTGTTGTAGCCATCACACAATCTCATTGAGGGCCTTCATATTTTTCACTGACACTCTACCTAGCACAATGTTCTTCTATAGAGATGATGTCTCTTAAGACCACGTCCAACATACATTTGGGCCATACTTCTTCCAAGACAAATTTGTTCTTCCAGTGTCTATGGTAAATTCAATATTCTTGGTCAATATATCAATTCTTCTTTGGTCTTCTTTCCTTATTCACTGTCCTGCTTTTGCGTACATATGAGGCAACAGAAAATACCTGGTTTGGGTCAGGTACACTTTAGTCTTCAAAGTGACATCTTTGCTCTTTTAACACTTTAAAATGGTCATTTACAGCCAATGCAGTGTTGTTCATAGTACTGTCAAGTTGGTTCTGACTAACAGTGACCCTGCATAGGATTTCTGAGGAGCAGCTGGTGGGTTTGAACTGCTGACCTTGTGGTTAGCACTCCTGTGCTCTTGACTGCTACTTTCATGAGCATGGGATCCAAGCAAAAAGAAATCCTTGACAACTTCAACCTTTTCTCCATTTTTCCTGATGTTGCTTATTGGTCCAGTTGTAAGGATTTTTGTTTTCTTTCTGTTGAGTGTAATCTATACCAAAAGTGTTAATCTCTGATCTTCAAAAGTAAGTGCTTCAAGTCAACTTTTGGCCAGTAAGATTGTGTCATCAATCAGCATATCACAGGTTGTTAATGAGTCTTCCATCAATCCTAACGCCGTGTTCTCCTTCATATAGACTAACCTTTCATATTATTTGTTCGGCAAACAGATTGAATAAGTATGATAAAAGGATACAGTCCTGATGTACACCATTCCTGATTTTAAACTACACAGTATCCATTTGTTCTGTCTGAATGACTGCCTCTCTGTCTATGCACAATGAAATGTCCTGGAATTCCCATTCTTCGCCATGCTAGCTATAATTTGTTACGATTCACACAGTCTTATGCCATTGTAGAGTCAATGAAATACAGGGAAAACATCTGTCTGGTATTTTCTGCTTTCAGTCAAGAGCCATATGACATTAACAATGATATCCATCCTTCAACGTCCTCTTCTGAATCCAGCTTTACTGACAACGTACTGCTGCGAGCATTTTGAATTATCTCCAGAAAATTTTTATTTGCATGCAATACTCATGATATTAGTCAATAATTTCTACATTATGATTTCTTTAGATCACCTTTCTTTGGTATAGGCACAAATATGAATCTTTTCCAGTCGGTGGGTCAGATAGGTATCTTACAAATATCTGGGCATAGACAAATGGGCACTTCCATCTTTTTTGATGCTCCCTGCTTTGTTCAATGTTTTGTTTATAGACCCCTGTAATATTACAATTCAAGGCTTGATTTAAAAATTCAGATCTTTCAGTTTGTGAAATGGTGAGCATGTTTTCTCTTAATAAAACAAAGTAAAACAAAGCAGTTTACTTTGTCTTATTAAGCTGCCCTTTAAATTTTTGTTCAGATCTTTCACGTCATCATTTCTTCCATTCACTTTAGCTGCCCTGTCTTCAAGAGCAAATGTCACAATTTCTTATGACATCCATTTTGGTCTTTTCTTTCTTTCCTGTCTTTTAAATGACTGGTCATATTCTCTGTGGATGCTCTAGATATCATCCCTCAAGTTGTCTGGTCTTTGGTCACTAGTGTTTGATGTGTCAAATCTATTATTGAAAAGGTCTCTAAGTTCAGGTGGGTTATTCTTAAGGTTCTACTATGGTTCTTGTCATTAAAAAAATGTTTTTTTTTCTTTAGCTTTAACTTGAATTTGCATGTGAGCAGTTGTGGTCATTTTCACAGTTGTCCCCTGACCTGGTTCTCATCAATGATATTGAGTTTCTCTGTTATCTTTTTACACATATGTAGTTTATTTGATTCCTGTGTATTCCATCTGGCAAGGTCCATATGTATAGTTACTGTTTATGTTCTTTAAAAGGGGGTGGTGGTGGTGGTTATGTGCCATGGAGTTGGTTCCAACTCATAGCAACCCTGTATAGGGTTTCCAAGGCTGTAAATCTTTATGGGAGCAGAAAGTCTCATCTTTCTCCCACAGAACAGCTGGTAGTTTCTAACTGTTGACTGTGAGATTAGCAGCCCAATTAGAAACCACTACACTACCAGAGCTCCTCTTTAAAAATGTATCTCCAGTAAATTGGTCATTAGTTTTGCAAAATTCTATCATGTAATCTCTGACATCATTATTATAACCAGAGCCCAAATTTTCAACTACTGATCCTTCTTCTTTGTTTCCAAATTCACATTCCAATCACCAGTGCATTTTAATTGCATGTTTGATAAATTTCAGACTGCAAAAGTTGGCATTTGTGGTTGGTGTGTACATTTGAACAATAGTGGTGTCAACTGGTCTTCCTTGTAGGCACATTGATATTAACCTATCACTGACAGTATTGAATGTTAGGATAGATTATGAAATGTTATTTTTAACTATTAATGTGCTACTATTCCTTTTTAATTTGTCATGCATGGCACCATAGATCATATGACTGTCTGACTCAAAATGACCAATTTCAGTCCATTTCAACTCACTAATGCCTAGGATGGAATCCTGGTGTGGTGCTATAAAATAAACACTAGACTGAAAGGCTGGTTTGAACCTCAAGATCAGTGGTTCAAACCCACTAGCCACTCCTTGGGAATTCTATATAGGTTCATTGTGAGTCAGAACAGACTTAAGGGCACATAACAACAACAATGCTTAGGACACCTATCTTCAAGCATTCCCTATGATTTTAACAACTTCAAGTTTTCCTAGATTCATACATCATATGTCTACATTGCAATTATTTATGAATGATTGCAGCTGTTATCACTCATTTTGAATCATGCCCATCAGCAAATAAAGGTTTGAAAAGCTTTACTCCATTAAAGCTCACTCCAGTTTGAGGAGGCAGCTCTTCCCCAGTCCTACTTTGAGGAGTGTCTTCCAACCTTAGGAGCTCATCTTCTGACATTTCTCAGACAATGTTCCAAGCTATTCATAAGGTTTTCATTGGACCTTTTATTTTGGTAGTAAAGCTACTTTATTTTCCTCTTGGATTTGCTTTACATCTTGTTTTACAAAGTTATGAAGTTCACATCTTGATATCAAAATATACCTTCCTCCTTAAGCCTCTCCTCTCCCAATTCATTGGGCTACTGCCTTGAATTCAGAACCTATCTAGGGGATTTTAGTCCCCTCAAAATCCAGCAAGGCCATTTACTTGGGGATTGGAGATGGGGTTAGAGGTACTATCTGATAAGAGGTACTATCTGATAGGTTTAGTTTACCTGAGGAGCTCACATCCATTAGAACCAAATCACTCCTGAGTATTCCTAAACACTTAATTGAGCTCATGAGGAATCTGTACATGGACCAAGAGGCAGTTATTTGAATAGAACATAGGAACACTGAATGGTTTAAAATTAAGAAAGGTGTGTGACAAGGTTGTATTCTTTCACCATACTTATTCAACTTGTATGCTGAGCAAATAAACTGAGAAGCTGGGCTATATGAAGAAAAATGTGGCATCAGGATTAGAGGAAGACTCATTAACAACCTGCAATATGAAGATGATACAACCTTGCTTGCTGAATGTGAAGAAGATTAAAAATATTTACTGATGAAGAGCACAGCCTTCATTATGGATTGCATCTCAAGGTAAAGAAAACAAAAATCCTTACCACTGGACCAATAAACAACAATCTTATCAATAGAGAAAATATTGAAGTTGTCAAGGACTTCATTTTTCTTGGATCAACTATCAACACTCACGGAAGCAGCAGTCAAGAAATCAAATGACGTATTGCATTAGGCAAATCTGTTGCACAAGACATCTTTAAAGTGTTTTAGAGCAAAGACGTCAGTTTGAGGACTAAGGTCCGCCTGACCCAAGCCATGGTATTTTCAATAACCTCATATTCATGCAAAAGCTGGACAGTGAATAAGGAAGACTGTAGAAGAATTGAGGCTTTTGAGTTATAGTGTTGTAGGAGAATATTGAAAGTGCCATGAGCTGCCAGAAGAACCAACAGATCTGTGTTGGACAAAGTGCAGCCAGAGCGCTCCTTAGAGGCCAAGATGGCCAAAGTTCATCTGTCATACTTTGGACATATTGTCACGAGGGACCAGTCTCTGGAGAAGGATATCATGTTTGGTAAGATGGAGGATCAGAGAAAAAGAGGAAGACCCCCAATGAGATGGATTGGTCAAGTGGCAGCATCGATGGACTCAAGCGCGGCAACAATAGTGAGGTTGACCCAGGATCGGACAGTGTTTCGTTCTGCTGTGCATAAGGTTGCTATGAGTTGGTATCGACTCAATGGCACCTAACAATAACAACAAACAGGGTCTATTCCTGTCCAATTAGACTGCTTCTCTTCAACTCTGAGGATTGGGGCAGGGATGAAACCACTATTTTATACACGTGTCAGGCATGGACTTCATAACAGCTCTAGAGATTCTCCTTTAGGTAACGGGAACAAAAGTTGTAAGTATGCCTAATGTTTTAATTGCAGTTACTGGAGCAATCCAGAGGGTGCATACTGTTCAAATTCCACTTCTCAACATATGTCTATCTGTCCTCCAGTGAATTCCATATGATTCCATTAAGTGTATGCACTTACTCTCATTGAATCACCCACATGGCACTGGCCATTTTTGAAAGAAGTAGATCACCAGGCCTTTCTTCTTTAGTCTGGGAGTGCTGTTTAAATTTGTCTACCACTTGTGACCCTGCTCATATTTGAAACATTGGTGGCATATTTCCAGCATCATAATAAGATACAAGCCATCACAGTGCAACAAATAGACAGATGAGTGGTGTCAATTGGCTACCAGTCCTATTAAAACTGTTACTAGTCAAGGAAGGGAGTGATTAAATCTCCAGGATAGAAGCAGAGACCTCTGAGACCATCAACGGAGAAGAGCCGAGAACGGGACCCTACCCAGAGAAACAGAGATGCCTGAGATGAAGGCAGAGATGATGACGTGGAGTGATGAAGCGACTGGGAACTGTGGACCCAGAGAGGGAAAGGGACTGTGGGCCGAAAACTGGGGGAAGGAGGAGGAAGTGTAGGGGACGGGTTTCTGGGATATACCCTTTGGTTGGTTGATGATGCATGGAGGGATTGGAACCACGGCAATGAGATGATATACAATGGAATGAATGTAAAACTAAAGTTCCCCCATGTAAACTATCATGTAATTTGCAATAAAACATTAAAAAAAAAAACTGTTACTTACTGTGAGTGATCATGGTGATAATTATATTAGGATCGATATTAAGAAATGAAAACTCATGATTTTCCAAAAAGACATTTCCAACTCTACAATTAAATTGAAGACATACGTTGGGTAAAGTCATCTAGAGGACAATCTGATTTAAAAAATATTTTTTTTAAAAAAAGAAAAAGAAGTAAGTTTGATCACAAGGCAAGCAGTGAGAGTCAGATGGAAAACTGTCCATATAGTACATACATACATGAGTATGTAAAAATATAATAAACATTTGCTAATTTGCAAAAATAATATAAATTACCCATAATATTATATCGGCTCCTTATCTCTTTCACGTATGTTTTATCCTAATAAACCTAGATAAATCCAAATTCCTTCTGTCATCCTATATTTTTAGATAAACTTTGAGAAAAAAATGTATCAAGATTGGAGCTTTGAAAATGTTGAAATAAAATTATAATCTTTGGAATTTCCATTTTTATTATGAAATGATGATAAAAATTAAATTTAATCCAATTATAGCTACACAATCAGAATTCCCAAAATATGACAGAATTCCGAATATCAATCAAACTGATTGTTTATTAAAAAACCCCACAACATTTGGCTAACTAAATCTGTGAACAATTTGACTGATGCGGCTTTTGAAAAGGATCATTAGAGTAGCAACAAATAATTTAAATAATGTTATTGTTGTTGTTGTGAAGTGCCTTTGAGTCGGTTCCAACCCATAGTGACCTTGTATAGTGTTTCCATGGAGCAGCTGGTGAGCTTGAACCACCAACCTTGCAGTTCAATGGCTTTGCAGTCTGGTGCATTAACCCACAGCACCACACCAGGTAGGACACAGTATATGTATCAAATTATTCACTTTTGTTACTGAGACAATGTGAGTAATGTAAATATGACAGATCTTCATTTCTTTGATAATTACCAATTGAGTCAAGGATTTCCTTTACATCAAAATAGTAACTTGAGACATATACTAAAATATTTATTTGAGGTATTAATAAGTTTGTATATACATTTTTCTCTCTCAGAGTTTAAGTCCACATTACAAGAGCTCCCAAATATGTTACATTATCTCTTGAATGATCCCAAATATAATATTACCACAGTACTTGGATAAGAGAGCTGTGGGTTATGTGTGAACCAAGTATAAGAAACCTATCTAAAAATACCACAGTTTGATTCTTTGCAAATCCTTTTTTCTGTTACACAAAGCTAGCATCACATTAAAAGAAATGCTAAAAATAAAGACCATCAAGTTAAGCTGTAACTTCTTTGTGGAAAAATAACTTTCTTTAGCCTCCTTTGTAATTCCTCCAAAAATTAACATTCTACCACTGTGAGCAGACTACAGATGCAGATTGAGTAAGTTTCACTTTTCATTTTTTTCTTTAGGAAGAAATAAAAAGGAAAAGTATATAAAACACAGTATCAGAAAGATGATGGATTTCTCCTGGCTTTTGAAAACTATTAATACATTTCCAGTTTACAAAGGTCATGATTGTTGTGTTGTTAAGTGTTGTTTAGTTGATTCCTGCTTATAGAGACCCTGTATGGAGTCCTGGTGTGGCGCTGTGGGTTAATGCGCCAGACTGCAAAGCCATTTGAACTGCAAGGT
>NW_006408629.1:4981640-4994008 GCF_000296735.1 Chrysochloris asiatica
CACTTGACAACAACAACAATAGAGTTACCAAGGTTGTAAATCTTTAAAGGAGCAGGAAACCTCATTTTCCTCCCACAGAACAACTGATGGTTAGCAGTCCAGTGCTTATCCTATAGTCTCACCAATGCTTACATAGAGTTCGTGTAATTACTCAATATCCTACCATCCAGAGTAAACGTCAATATTAGATGGATGTCTTTTCAGACATTTTCATCTTTACAAAGAAAAGGAGATAGAACTATGTTGAAAAATTAGATCATTCCAAAAACACTAGTTTTACTAACAAATAACAAAGAAAACAAATAGTTGAACTTTAGAGAAATGTTTCTTCACTATTAGCTATGGTGGACTCATCCTTCTGACTCATGGTAGCCCCATGCATAATGGAATAAAATGTAGCCTGCTCATATTGCAGCATTGCACAGAAGGTGAGAATTCTACAAAAACCATCTAAGAATTGTTATAATTCCCTAAAAATTCCTTTAAATTTCATTTAAAAAAAAGATGAGAGAACTATAAGTGGCTTAAGTCAATATTTAAAACAATCTTTTTGGAGAGCTGATTGGGAAAGGCTCCTCCTTCCACTTCTTTCTCTAACCTTCAATAGTTAATGGATGTGTGTTAGTATGTTCATGTACATAGTGTATATATGGAATTATTTTATACTCTAAACAGTTACAACATTTTATGTTGTTCCATAACCATGATTGCTATGATTGCTAAATAATAGATATTTTTACATGTTCTTTTATTCTGATTCATTTCTTACTACTAATCATTATCATGTGTATTACAGTCCCTATGTTTTTACAAACTTGAGAATGTTGTCTCTATAGCATAGATGTACTGCCCTCTGAAATTAAGCATTGCTAAGAAGTTTAAGAAAATTATAATATTCCTCCTTTTACATGACTTAATTTCTCAACTGTTGTTGTTGTTAAGTGCCATCAAGTCAGTTCTGACTCATAGAAACCCTGTATAGGGTTTCCGAGAAATGGCTGGTGTGTTTGAGCCACTGACCTAGTGCTCAAACTGACCTTGCAGTCCAGCGCATTGTATTTCTTTATCCTTAAATGTTTCATCATTGTACTAGCACATATTTTAGTGTTGATTATTCTGCACCACATTTTGCTTGGATATAAAGGGCCCTTGCAATACACAAATCCAATCTTAAGAAAACTTTTCTTATATATTAAAGTGTGTTTTGTTTCATTTGTACTATTTAAAAACAGCTGTTTTGTGACTGTTAGATCTTGTTTGCCTTTCTGCCATATCTGTCAGTTTCTCTACAATCATTTTTTCATTTTTCTTCTTATTTTATCTTGCATGATTTATACTATATGCCTTTTTTAATTTCAATTCTACCAGGAACATAGATTTAATTTTTTGTTGCCTCTAATGGGGCTTTCATGTCTACATAAATTTCTAGCTTCTCCTTTATTTTCTTCTCTGAGTTTTCCAGCTTGATTTTCATCTTCTATAATTTCATTCTTCTTGGATCAACTATCAACACTCATGGAAGCAGCAGTCAAGAAATCAAACAATGTATTGCATTAGGCAAATCTGCTTCAAAAGACCTTTATAAAGTGTTGAAGAGCAAAGATGTCAGCTTTAGGACAAAGGTGCACCTGACCCAAGCCATAGTATTTTCAATAACCTCATATGCATGCAAAAGCTGGACACTGAATAAGAAAGACCGTAGAAGAATTGATGCTTTTGAGTTATGGTGTTGGAGGAGAATATTGAAAGTGCTATGGACTGCCCATAGAACCAACACATCTGTGTTGGAAGAAGTGCAGCCAGAGTGCTCCTTGGAGGCCAGGATGGCCAAACTTCATCTCTCATACTTCGGACCTATTGTCAGAAGGGACCAGTCGCTGGAGAAGGATACCATGTTTGGTACGGTGGAGGATCAGAGAAAAACAGGAAGACCTCCAATGAGATGGATTGGCCAGGTGGCTGCATCTATGAACTGAAGCATGGCAACAGTGGTAAGGTTGGCCCAGGATCGGGCAGTGTTTCGTTTTGCTTTGTATAGATAGGATTGCTATGAGTCGGTACCGACTTGATGACACCTAACAACCACATAATTTCATTGTGTCATTGTATTACGCTTCTAAATTGTTTTCAAGGGATCTTTCTATAATTTCTTTGAGATGTTGGAGGACTATTTATCTGTATCACTTTTTCTGTACTAATTCTCTGCATTCTTCTTCTTCAGATCTATATTCTTCATCCATCTGCCTTTCAATTATGCTTTTTTTCTTTGAGGTTTTATGCATAGGTCATAGTTGGTTTCTTTATGTTGCTTAGTAATCTCTTAATAGGGCAGGCAGGATGCTTTCTAATGGACAAGCTTTCTGTTTGTGTTCTGTGAGTCTTCAAAGAAGTCTCTTGGAAGCCATCTACTCCTATTTTATTCTTCAAGAGTTCTTTGTATCCTTCTGTCTTGTATATTGTGAGGTCAATGTTAAGAATCTTTAGTTCAGTGCCAAAATATTTCTTAGATATCAAAGGTTTTCCAAAGCTCATATCATGAGCTGGTTGATTCTCATCCCTTTCTCAGTGATCTGTCAAAGAGCTTCAGGCTTCCCGATAAGATTTCATCACTGTACATCAACCATTGTGGACTAACTTTCCAGTCCATCTGTCCCAAAGTGTAATGTAATGTTTCTGATAACACTTTCAGGGATTGTACAGTTATGAAATGGAGGAATTAGTAGAGGCTCAAATTTGTTCTCTATCAGAAAATACCACATTGCTGATCCCTTTGGTTGCAGAAGTAGAAAGTATTTTCAAAGACAGTATCATATTTACTTATTTATTTTGTAATGGTTTTATGTTGTTATATTAGGAATTACTGTGTTTCTTTTACTCTCCAATTCAGAAACTGAGCCATCAATGTTCTTTTCTCCTAATTAGGCTTTGGTTATATCTAAAGGTTCCCTAGGTGCCCATGGCCAAGAACTCTAATATAAATAAAAAATGCAATATCATACTCTGTTCTATTATAATTCTCAACTGAGTTGAAGCAAAATC
The DNA here is from genome assembly GCF_000296735.1 of Chrysochloris asiatica. Classification (NCBI taxonomy): domain Eukaryota; kingdom Metazoa; phylum Chordata; class Mammalia; order Afrosoricida; family Chrysochloridae; genus Chrysochloris; species Chrysochloris asiatica. The sequence goes on from NW_006408629.1 coordinate 4,984,680, forward strand.
CACTGAGATGACTACTAAACTACGATGGAAATATTTATGAAATGTGTGGTCCCCAGAAAGCACTTTTAGCATCAGTTCTTAAACAACCTGAAATGTCAGAAAGAGGTAAACTTACAGATTATCTTTTCAAAAAAGAATACTTTTCTAAACCTTCAGAATTTTCCCAATCAGTTCTGCTTAACTCTAGCCTGCCCTAATTATCTTTGGCACTGAAACAAAGTGGGGAGCCATTTTCTCAGCTCCTCTAGAGTGTTTGTAATTGAAGACTGAGACAAATAAAAAGGCTATTCTGTTGACTACAATAGGTTTGGCTCAAACTGACTTGAATTAAAAAAAAAATTGTTTTATAATATCATCAAACATTCTGTAAAATACCTTTTCCTGGGTTTCTGTGATGACTCAACACATAGCAATATCATATATTGTTGTTGTTATTGAGTGCCATGGAGTCGGTTCCGACTCATTGTGACCCTGTATTAGGGTTTCTGAGGAGCAGCTGGTGAGCATTTGTGGATGAACCAATTTTGCAGTTCAGCGTTTTAACCTGCAGTGCCACACCAGGACTCCAATATCAAATATAAAAGGGCTTAAGAAACAATTACAACATAAATGAGAATTATTTTTACCAAGAATGATAACATTGATAACACATGCCTATTTTTCTCACTGCTAATAACTGCTGTTATTGTTAAGTGCTGTCGCGTCAGGTACAACTCATAGCGACCATGAATAGGGTTTCCAAGGCGCAGCCGGTGAGTTTGTACTGACGACCTTGTGGTTCAAACCAACCTTGGTATCCAGTGCATTATTCTGCATCTCCACACCAGGACTGCGATAATCTCATTTATATTTGCAATCAAGGACTCAAGGTAAAGTGCTCTTTGCTTTACAAAGCTGACTGAATTTGCTCCTTCAGTCATAAAAATCCAAACCATGACTCCTATGTTTTATGATATATAGTGGTCCATGATATGGCACTGTAGGATAAGCACTGGATTGCTAACCACAAGGCTGGTGGTTTAAACCCACTAGTTGCTCTTGGAAACCCCATACAGGGTTGTTATGAGTTATAACCTACTAGACAGCATTTGACAACAAGAAATGGACAATTATATTATTCTTAAATTGTTTTAAGTGTTGTCAAGTGGGTTCTGACCCATAGCAACTGTGTTTAGGGTTTCTGAGGAGCAGCTGGTGAGCATGAACCACTGACCTTGCAGTTCAAACCAATTTAGCAGTCCAGTGCACTAATTCCACAGCACCACACCAGGACTCCAGTCTTAAATTAGACATAGTTAAGCAACTACCTGTGTGCGCCAGACTGCAAAGCCATTTGAACTACAAGGTTGGTGATTCAAGCTCACCAGCTGCTCCTTGGAAACCCTATACAGGGTCGCTATGGGTCAGAACTGACTCAATGGCACTTAACAACAGCAAGCAACTACAGCTATTATACTGCTTAATCATTATAAAGCTATCAAATAATTTAGGCCATGTTGTTGTTGTCAGGTGCCATCAAGTCGGAACCGAGTCATAGCGACCCCATGCACAGCAGAACGAAACAATGTCCGATCCTGGGCCAACCTCACTACTGCTGCCACACTTGACGCCATCAATGATGTCACCTGGCTGATCCGTCTCCTTGGGGCAGGGTCTTCCTCTTTTTCTCTGACCCTCCACCTTACCCAGCGTGACATCCTTCTCCAGCGACTGTTCTCTCAGGACAATGTGTCCAAAGTATGACAGACGAAGCCTAGCCATCTTGGCCTCCAAGGAGCAATCTGGTTGCACTTCTTCCAAAACAGATCTATTGGTTCTTTTGGCAGTCCATGGCACTTTCAGTATTCTCCTCCAACACCACAACTCAAAGGCATTAATTCTTCTACGATCTTCCTTATTCACTGTCTAGCTTTTGCATCCATATGAGGTTATTGAAAATACCATGGTTTGGGTCAGGCGCACCTTAGTCCTCAATTTAGGCCATGTAGTTCTTAATTTTAAAAAAGCCATGAATATCTGAAATATTTATATAACAAATGGTTTGTAGTAGCATACTGTAATGTAATTCCCCTCCAGCATAATTAATACACTTTATATATCAATTTAAGCCAAGGACTTAAAATATTAACAAATAGTCTTTCAGGGAAAATGTCATTAAAGCTAATTTAGAAAACCTAAAGCAGAATACTATTTTGCAGATAAACTGTAACTAAATAAGACAAACAAATAAACAGAACTCATGTGTTTTTGCTCACAGGGAAACCCACACCAAAATTCTAATGAGAATTGAGAGCACACAGCAATGGAGAACACGTATCTCTATGAAAGACTTATATGTATATAGCTTAGGTTTGACTTAACAGATATCTATTACTGCTAACCACAAGGTTAGTGGTTCAAATCCACCAGCCGCTCCTTGGTAAACCTTTACAGGGTCACTATAAGTCAGAACTGATTCGACGGCATTTAACAACAACAACATTATTCAACAGTTCAATTATTCAAACATTTAACTGTACATATAGTCCAAAGAATAAGCTAGGTACTACAAGGAATACTTAGATATACAAGATACAAGTCTCCAGGAGATAAAGCATGAATAAGGTGATTGCAATAGAAAGCTGACGGTGATGATGCTATGAAAGTTACACACTGTGATGCCTCAAATTTACTTGATATGAATTTTCTATCCAAAATCTTCTTAATTCCCACAAAATAATTGTGTGGGGCCATGCAAATAATATATACAGGACTCTAAGGGTGGAATTGGCTAATTTTGCCTTCCTGCTAGGCTTAAAAAAGGAGCCATCTCAGGAGCAGAGATGGAAGATCCCAGGACCATCAAGAAGGAAGAGCAGGAGTGAAGTATGAGATTCCTACCTAGCAGCTGCAGAGGCGATGGTAGAGGCGGTGGCATGGAGAGACAAAGCAGTTTTAGGCTCTAGGCCAATGGACTAAGTAAAGCTGAGTGCCCATGGGCAGGAGACTGACTTGCAGAATTTGCCCTTTGAGCATTCACAGACTTGCTAAAAGAACTTGTAACACCTGCCTGAGCAGGGCAGTGGTTAAGTGACTGCATGACTGAGAGAGTCTGAAGGCAAGAGTGAGGCGTGTCTGCAGTATGGCAGACAAGGCATTCTTGACTGGAGAACTGCTGTGTCCTGAGTTGGTTTGGATCCTGAACTGTACCCTGTTCATTTTCCTAATAAACCCCATAATCATGAGTATTGTTATCAGTTCTGTGTGGTCATTGCAATGGATTATTGAAGCCAGATGTGAAGCTGAGAGTGCTGTGGGAAGCATGTTTGGTGTCAGAATAGGCTAAAGAAGGTTGTAGGGTGGAATCATGTCTGACCTCCGCTTCAGAGGAATAGGCCTTGGGCTGATTTTGAGTTTGATTCCCTTTCCCCCTCATGAAGTCAGGGGATGTCAAACATGACTCCCACATGGTTTTAGCACAAACTAAATGCTAAAATAGCCAAAATGCCAAAATATTTACCTTTAGCTGGGAGTAATGGAGATTTCATGTATGAGTGAGGATTTGAGTTGAATGTCAGGGGATGGGAAAGATGGGACTGGGCCTGGGAGCAGTAGTGGTTATTTTATACAGAGGCTACAGCGCGGCAAAGCACGGAAACATGAAAGCATCAGAGTATTTGTATACAAATGGAGCACAAACTCACCAAGGGATAGACATGCTAGGCAACTATAGAAAGAAGTATTTATACTTGAAAATGGACCAGTACTTATTTTCTAAGCTTCACTGTCCATAAGAATCAGCCTAGAGAACCAGTTAAAATTCCAGTGGCCAAGCCCATCTCTAAGGAGCTCTGGTAGTATAGTGGTTACTAGTTGGGCTGCTAACCTCAAGGTCAGCAGTTTGAAACTATCAGCCGTTCCACGGGAGAAATATGAGGCTTTCTGCTCCTATAAAGATTTGCAGCCTCAGAAACCCAATACAGGATCGCTATGAGTCAGAACTGACTCTGTAGCACATAACCAACCAACCAAGGCCCATCCCTATAGACTTGATTTTAATAGGTCTGAGGTGATCTGTGAATCTGAATTTTTAAGGAGCACTCTAGATCATGTGTGGTTCATAGACCACCCTTTGAGAAACACCTATGTGGAACCTTGGAAACAATCCTTTACATTTAAACTCAGTACTTTGAGTTAATAGAAACTTGACATGTTTTTAAGAAATAAAACATTGTCTGGTTTTGGAAATTCTGATTGTTTGTTTGTATATGGCAGCAAGTGCTTTTTCTAATACAAAAATAAAAACTGTTCTCTTTAAAAAGAGCCATCTAGATAAAAACTGAATCATATCAACACATCCATACATGAACAGTCCTCCCCTCCAGATTCCAGAACTCTCTCTTCTACCAAAAAAAGAGTGTTCAGAAAATAAGCTCTGCAAACTCAAGAATTCTGCAGAGTTTGAAGTGTCTGTATTCAGAAGCAGTGTGAGACATCAAATGCTCTGCGTGTCAGTAGGTCTTGGGTAGAAAAGAAATTTAAATAAGAGATGAACTATGCTATGGGGTGGTAAGGAGGACTTTTATGGAATCTGGCCTGTCAGTGGTAAGTTGAAAAGAGGTGTGCTCAAGCTTACATAAATCTTCATGCTGCCTTTACTAATTACATGTGTAAAAATCTTAGGCAAATTTTCAGCAGGGGTAATGCCTCTCTTTACAGCCCTTTATAATTCATTTTTCTTCTCAGCTTTTTTAATGGTGGCTAGACTCCTGCGGTAGAAATCACATTCTTGATTTTTTTTTTTTTTTTTTTTTGACAGCATTGCCACATTTTCATCCTTTTGGTGTTTCTTAATTTCAGACTCTGCATTTTGACAGCTCAGCCCTGTTGATTAATGCCTTGTAGGAACCCCTATATGGCCTGCCTGTTAGAGATCTAATTTTGTGCTGGAATGCCTGGGCTGGTATGTTGAACCGATTCACCACCCAGGTGGCTGCATTTGGACTAAATGAGCTGTGAAGGGTTTCATCTTTGCCCATCAGAGTCTTCCTTAGCCGAGCCCCACAGTATGCAGCCACTGCTTCGACATGATTTGTCACAACCCATCAATAGAAAATAAATTATTGCCATTCTCTCTTGTCAATGGGCTTGTCTTCACTTCAGCTGGCCTAATGATTGGAAGCTCCAAGGGAACATTTCCCATCTTTGTGGAGCATGATTATGACCGAACACACTGCTCCCCTATGCATCTTGGCCAGTAAAAACACGCAGGGAAAGCAAATTAATTGGCTGTTTTGTGCCAGTGATTAGAGCATTACACCCGAAGTCTGCAGAAACTGGTATTAGGCAAGCAAGATTAGGTTGGTTCTGACTTTTATTTGCTTAGTGCAACATGATTAGCAACTGCTTCATTCAAGGTTAGTGCACTTGCTCTGCAGAAGAAAATCTTCATAATATAATGATGCTGCATACCTTTAAGCTGATAAACATGTTCCAGGTAAAAATAAAAAAAGTCTCTTTAGGAAGGAAGCAAATGAGGAGATATAACAGAGAACTCATCAAATGGCTTTAGAGTCATTCTTATGTCTGGCACTTTTGAAAATTATATTCCCAGGAAACCTGCTCTGCAAACTATATTTGCAGAATGTAGAGGTGGTAATTGTGTCAGCTCAGGAGACAAAGAATAAAAGGACCCAAGGAGCAACAAGAAGTAGAAGGTGACACCTTTCAATGAACTAACTAAAAATGAGCTTACTTTAAAAGAAACAGAAAACTCTCTTCTTCTTTTTTTTTTTTTTTTTAACAAACTACAGAAAGAGCAAATGATACAGTGGCAGGGCATCCAGTCTGACCTCATCATTAAATTCAGAGATACTATAGATCAAAGAGGACACTGTATTAAAAAATACATATAGGTCTAGGGCGTGGATTTGAGTTTGCCTGTTGAAGTCTTTGCCTGGAGCATAATAATAACAAGAGACTTTATCTAACAGTATAATAAACAATGATTTGTGTACAAGTATAAGAATTCCTGACACCTAAATTATTTTAAACATGGGAGTTTCTGATTTGGGACCTGACTCCAAAACTGAGCAATTTTTATTATTGCGCCATCTAGCCTGCCACCCAAGGATTGTTGCTTTTGTTAAGTGCCACAAAGAGTCGGGATCAATAAACAGTAGACCCTTCCCTCGCTTATCAAGTCATATTCACTTATTTTAAAGGAAAATGAAATAAAACCCTTAAAAAGGATAAAAAAAGGGAACTCTTCAAAACAGCCTCTTATTTATCCAGGTAAACTGGTGATGTAAGATACACTCCTTTTCACTTTGGCCTTGCCTCACATTAACATCCTTTTCTGCTGTAGCATCAATTCTGCCAAACCCTTTCCCTAACTAATATTGTGAGTGTTCCTTGCTCTAAGCTTCATTGCTCAGGGGACTCCACTTGAGTGGCTTCAGGGCTTGCCTTCTCTGAGAAATTCCCTTGGTCTTGGCCATCTTTTCTTATGCTTCAATCAAACCTACTTCTTCCTACCCTCCTGTGTAAGAAGTGACCCTGGCTGATGTGCTAATGGATCTTAATGACTTAAGAATGACTTTAGCATTCTAGGAAGTAAAATGCTTTAATTCAATGGAAAGGTAACAACAAATATACAACTAACTCTGGAAAACCTACTGAACTTTAGGGCACCCTTCAAATCATCTTCTCTAGACAACCACTTCTTCATATGTGGCATGAAGTCTTGGCCTGAGTTTTGCCAAAGAAAAATCATTTGAACATTTTGAATTATGTATATGAAATGCAAATCAAGAGACAGGTAATCTAAATCAAAATGTTAAGGTGATATTAACTTGTTTATCTTTTTCTATTGAGGAAATCATTAATAAATAATGGCCAATTTTAAAGGACAAGGGAATAGAAGTGACAGTCATATGTGACTTTAAGCTGTCAGCTTACATCAGGTGACAAGTGTTCAGGGAATCCAAAAAAAAAACCAAAACAAAATGGAAATGAAGGAAATGGAAAACTGGAAGAAGGTTTAAAATGGTAATTAAGGAGAGCTATGGGAAGACATGAGTCCTGGTGTGGTGCTGTGGGTTAATGCGTCAGACTGCAAAGTCGTTTGAACTGCAAGGTCGGTGGTTCAAGCTCACCAGCTGCTCCTTGGAAACCCTATACAGGGTTGTTATGGGTCAGAACCGACTTGATGGCACTTAACAACAACAACAACAACAACAATGGGAAGACTGGGAAAGAAGGATGAGTTTATTACTGAAACTAATAAACAGAAACTAATAAAAGTACTGAGAAAAATGAACCTAATGTGTATGAAGCATTTATGTTTGTCTGGCAGGTAGGTATATTTTATATAAGTGGAAGTAGAGACCAATGTGAGCATGACATCAGGGTGAAGGTCAAAGGCTGTTGTTGTTACATACCTTTGAGTAGGTTCCGACCCACAGTGATCCTGTATAGGTTATCCGAGCAGCTGCTGGTGAGCTTGAGCTGCGGACATTGTGGATCAAACTGACTTTGCAGTCCAGTGCATTAACCCACAGCGCTACATGAGGACTCCAAAGGCAACACAGAATATTGAAGATTTGACCTTGGACTTAGTATAGGGATGAGGATGAGTCATATTTTCTTTACTTGAGAAGGTGAAATATTGATGAAGTATGTAAAGACATTTGTTGGTCTGGAGTTAAATGTGAGAGAAGATAGAAAAAAAAGAAAGATTTAGATATTAAAGTCCCTTCTATTTTTATTAATATTGTTGTTAAGTGCTCACAGCGATTCTGTATAGGGTTTCCAAGGAATGGATGGTGAGTTTGAACCACTAATCTTGTGGTTAGCAGTCCAGTGCTGATCCCACAGCGCCATACCAGGACTCCATATTAATAACCTCACTTGTAGCTGTAGGAGTCCTGGTGTGTTGCTGTAGGATCATCACTGGACTGTTAATTGAATGTCTGCAATTTAAAGTAACTGGCCACTCCTTGGAAACCCTATACAGGGCAGCTGTGAGTGAGAACCAACTCAGTGGCATTTAACAACAACAAAAACAATCTCATTTGCCTAAGTTATTGTTTGGAGTTGTCATGTTGATGCCAACTCATAGCAACCCTATGTACAACAAAATGAAACACTGCCTGGTGCCCTGCCATCTTCACAGTTGTTATGTTTGATCCCATTTTTGTGGCTACTGTGCGAATCCATTTCCTTGAGGATCTTCTCCTTTTTGCTGACCCTCCACTTTTACCAAGCATGATGTGCTTTCCTAAGGATTGGTACCTCCTGATAACATATCCAAAGTACATGGTATGAAGTCTTACCATTCTTGCTTCTAAGGAGCATTCTGGCTGCATTTCTTCCAACACGGATTTGTTCGTTCTTCTGGCAATCCATAGTATATTTAATATTCCTTGCCAACATCACAATTCAAAGACATGAATTCTTCTTTGGTCTTAGTTATTCATTATACAGCTCTTATTTGCATGTGAAAAGCCACACTGATTTCCTACTTGGCCCAAATGAGTGAATACTTTTTAGTCCTAATCTAACTAGGACTCCCTGGCATTTGAACTCCTTCTGGGATGGAACGCTCTCCTCTCTTGCTTCCTTGAACTTTTATCGTGGAGTCCTTGTCACTATCTCATCAGTCTCCTTAGCTCATCCTCCATCTCTCTTCAATATCATTGGTCCCCAGCATTCACTGATCTAACATCCTGCTCTTACAAACTCTCCCTTTGGCCATCACATCTTACATAAACTCCTTGTACCATGTACACCATTAAGCATCTCTGAAGACTCTTAAAACCTAGACTTCCCAAAAAAGATTTAAATCCATATTACAACTTCTACCAATATGAACTTCCAGAGACTTCCACCAACATGAACTACTGGCTGTTTAGATTCAGTATCCAAAGTAGCACACACTGGGCTCCTCTGTTGTAATTTCAGTGTATTCAGGGAAGATTAGTTTATATCCCAAAGAGGCTCTCCCAACATGCTTTGTTTAAGTTCCTAAAGTATACATCAGCTTAATAATATACTGTCAGTTTGGAATTATAAACCAAATGGCTCATGTGACCACAAGTACGTATTGGATCTCTCCAACTGTAGGCAACAGAGCAGGGTAAGAACATAGTGAAATCAATGCTTAAGGAAGATCACTCTGGCAGTAAATTGGCTGAATTCAGATATGAAGACAGACATTCAGTTTGAAACTCTAAGAGGCTGGAAATGGTAGTGGTAGAAGTGAGAATAAAGAAGAAGGAGCACTTGTGAAGACATGCTGAAAGGAGCCTGTTGCATTCTACTGAAGTAGAAGACACGTTTGTTGTTGT
>NW_006408629.1:4996837-4999228 GCF_000296735.1 Chrysochloris asiatica
TGCATAATCTTGCTATGTGTCGGTGCCGACTGGATGGCACCTAACAACAATAGTTTATTATATTCTTAACGACGAGAAATAAAACAATATGACAAGCACAGTGGATTAGGGTAAACAGCAAACACGCTAGCCTGGGACCCTAATACTCAAAAGATGTACTCTGAGTGGCTTGGTGTACACTTAATTTGTGTCTTGAATTCCCCTTTTCTGGGATTATCCTACTCCCAATTCGTTTCTCCAAAGAACAATTCCTTCCTTCTTCTATTTGCCAAGGGGAGATAGGGACCTTCTGCTTCTAAGCCAAGCTCAGGCTTTATCTTATTCCTGTCCTTTTTACCACTGGAAGTCCACCCTCTTCCACTTTGTTCTACTTTGATTACTGTACAAAATACAACTATCTTTACTGAGAGTGTGGGGTGCTTTTCTGCCAAAATTTGTCTTAATATGCATTTGTTCTATTGAGTCATATAGTGTTTTGTTCTGCAGTGCATAGGGTCGCTATGAGTCGGTACTGACTCGATGGCACCTAACAACAACTTCCTTATTCACTATCTAGCCTTCTCATACATATGAGGTGATTTTCAATATGCAAACCAAAACTCAGCAACAGTTTTCAGGGTTGCATAGCAGCAAACTGATTTTCCCAGATAGTTCAATTTTTAAAAAATTATCTTACTATTTCCTTCACCTTTTATGCTTCCTTATATAGCTAAGTGGAAGAAAGATGTGGCAATCTGTTTCTGTGAAGAGTTACAGCTTTGGAAGCCCTATGGCACAGTTCTACTCTGTCCTCTGGGTTTTTTGTGTATCCGAATCGACTCAAGGATAATGGGTTTTGGTTTTTGTACCCAAGTGAACCATAGAAAGCATAGTAATACAAAAAAAAAAAAAAAAAAAATTTTAAATTCTTTGATTCCTTTTTATAAAATAAAGAACCAGCCCTCTTAGTAAACAGTGTATAGTCTCTCATGCTGTCTCCCCAAACTGAAAATTATGGATTTATTTCTGCAAATACATAAAGGATGATTTTTATTTCTGGTGAGAGTTGTTTGAACACACACCAGCATGCTGCCTACATAACCTTATTGTGGCATTTACAGGGGAAATGGGCCTATATGGGCCAATTTCATTCAAACAAAGCTGTACCTTGAAGTCATATGAAGACACATACAGCACATATTCGTGTTAGTACTTTTGTTTGCTAAACAAAGCATAGTTTTTCCCCTTTTGAAAAACTAAAAATAATATTGATTTTTCCATAGCACCAGTGTATAACAACACCCTAATTGGAAATTTGGAAATTTTTTCCAGGAAAATCTTACTGCGATTTTCCTCAGTAAAAGGTGAAGGGGATACACAAGTTACTTCCTAAACAGTCTGAACTTTTCACTGATCCATGTACTGTCTCATTATGCCTTTCTTCTAAACAACTGTGGTTTTGTGGCAATAATATCTAGTTAGCCTCTATGGCCATCTAAAGGAATTAAAATAAAATGAAGACTTAATCTTTTGTTGTTGTGTGGTGCCATTGAGTTGGTACTGACTCATAGCGACCCTATGCACAACAGAAGGAAACACTGCCCGGTCCTGCGCGAACCTCACACTCGGATATACTTGAGACCATTGATACTGCCATTGTGCCAATCTATCTAGCTGGGGTCTTCCTCTCTTTCTCCTATCCTCCACTTTACTAAACGTGACTGGTCTCTCCTGACAGTATGTCCAAAGTATGAGAGACAAAGTCTGGCCATCCTGGCTTCCAAGGAGCACTCTGGCTGTACTTCTTCCAACACAGAGAGACTATATACTGTTTATTAAGAGGGCTGGTTCTTTATTTTACAAAAATGAATCAAAGAATTAAAAAAAATTTTTTTTGGTATTACTATGCTTTCTGTGGTTCACTTGGGTACAACGAAAACCCATTGTCCTTGAGTTGATTCTGACACAAAAAACCCTAGAGGACAGAATAGAACTGTGCCATAGGGCTTCCAAAGCTGTAACTCTTCACAGAAGCAGATTGTCACATCTTTCTTCCACTTAGCTATATAAGGAAGCATAAAAGGTGAAGGTAAAGATAATTTTTAAAAAAGTGAACTATCTGGGAAAATCAGTTTGCTGCTATGCAACCCTGAAAACTGTTGCTGAGTTTTGGTTTGCATAATGCAATTCACCTCATATTTATGAGAAGGCTAGATAATGAATAAGGCAGTTGTTGTTGTTGTTAGGTGCCATTGAGTCAGTACTGACTCATAGCGACCCTATGCATAGCAGAACGAAACACTGCCCGATCCTGGGCCAACTTCACTATTGTTCCCATGCTTGAGATCATTGATGTTGCCACTTTGCCAATCCATCTCGCTGAGGGTCTTCTTCTTTCTCTCTGGCCCTCCA
>NW_006408629.1:4999328-5008953 GCF_000296735.1 Chrysochloris asiatica
TAACCACTACGCTACCAGAGCTCGTCTATTTAGAGTTGATTATCATAAGCAATACTGGGGGTGGAGAGCAGTGCCATTCCCCCACCTCCCTACTTTCCTTTCATAGGAAATCATCACCAGCATTTTATCTGACAACTTTCCTATACAAGAGTATTAGGCTAGACAGGCCACAAAGGAATAGCAAATAGCTTAACTGATTTCTTACACATTTCGAATTCTCTACTATTATTCTTTTTTTGGTGATAGTTTAGGAGAATTGAAAAGTAGAGAAACAGATCAAATTAAAATCCATATTTTAATCCTCCAGTTGCCAAATTTCCATGAATCTATGTTAATTAAATAACTCGAATCAGGCCCTCATTTACACATTTACTCCTAATTATTGTGATTATCTTCACTTTAAATTTTGCATCAACTGGAAATGAGTCCCATAAAACAAAAAAATATTGTGACAGATCCATGTTGACATAAAAGGAAAATACGAACATTTCAAAGGATATACTTTTTTTTTCTTTTTTCTTTTTCTATTTTACTGTATCTAGACATGTAGGAGTTGAGTTGGAGGCAATTATTCAAGCAATTTAGAGCTCAAATATCTAGAAAACTTAAGGAAACATTTCAAACTTAAATAATTCACATCTTTTTATTAATTTTCTATTTTATTTGATGAGCATAGTCACAGTTTCAAATGACTTATATGTCATTTTCTATTGCCTTAAAAGTGAAATAAAAGTAAATCACTGGCATAGTGGGTTATGCATTGGGCTGCTAACCAAAAGGTCAGCAGCTCAAATTCAGCAGACTCTCCTTAAGAGAAAGATGAGGCTTTCTGCTCCCATACAGATTGCAGCCTCAGAAACCCTATACAGGGTTGCTTTGAGTAGGAACCAACTCAATGGCATACAACAACATAATGAAAGAACTTGGTAAGAGATAAAAAAATACTTAATTCTTCCAATGAATATACTAAGTTGTCTCTGTTTTCACTCAATTCACAATAAAAAGTTAAATAGCATGTAGTGGCTTCCATAAACAGGAGCCTTGGTGGTGGTATCAATTGATAAGCACTTGGCTGCTAACTGAGAGGTTGGAGGTTTGAACCTGTCCAGTGTTTCTGCAGGAGAAAGATCTAGAAATCTGCTCCTATAAATTCTTAAAAATCCCTATAGGGCAGTTCTCCTCTGTCACATGGTGCTGCTATGAGTTGAAATCCACTAGATGATCTAACAATAGCATCACCTGCCATAATTGTTGTTGTTAGGTGCCATTGAGTCGGTTCCAACTCACAGTGACCCTGTATGGGTTTTTGAAGAGCATCTGGTGGGTTTGAACCACCAACCTTCTGATTTTCAGTCCAAGGCTGATCCTACAGCTCCACACAAAAACCAAAATGGCAAAATGGGGAGGGAGAATTATTCACAGGCCAGAGGGTAGACACATGTTAACATGGTGACAGGGAAAGTAATACACAACAACAGGGAGTTTAACAGAAGAAAGATGGAAGTAACGGGGGGTGGGGGGGGGCACAGTAGAATAGTTAAAGTGAATAGAGGTAAATACTGTTAAATATTGTTAGTACATGGAGGGGATTGCAATCATTGTAATAAAGCAAACTATATATGAATTGTTAAGTGTAAAATTGATTATCTGCTCTGTGAACCTTCTCTCAATTCACAATAAAAATTTAACTAAACAAAAACTTGTTGCTGAATCAATTCTGACTCATGATGCACCCCATATATTACATAGTAGAACTGCTCTACAGCATTTCCGTGGCTGTAATTGTATAGAAGTAGAAGACCAAAGTGTTTCTTCTTTTGTACCACTGGGTGACCTTCTAACCTTTAGGTTAGTTGTTGTTATTGTTAAGTTCCTTCACGTGGATTCCGACCCATAGCAACCCATTATAGGGTTTCTGAGGTGCAGCTGGTGAGCTTAAACCGCCAACCTTGTGATTGAAACTGACTTTGCAGTCTAGTGCATTAACACACAGCACCATAGTAGTCAAGTACAAACTGCTCTTCAGAGTTCCACAAATGAGGATCCTTGAAGACTGAACTTCCACAATTGCTAGAAAATTGTGCAGTAAGCAAAACCCTATGTTCAAATATCCCATTTGTATACTAAGGATCACTAGGGACTGAACAGCACTTTTCGTTACACATACCCATACTGCATTGTTGCTAGGTGCAGTCAAGTCAGCCCTGACCCATGGTGACATCATGTCAATGAACCCAATCGCTACCAAGTATAGTGCCATTCCCATGAGTTGTTGCTGATTGGACTGTTGTGATGCATAGTGTTCACAGGCTGATTTTCAGAAGTAAACAACCAGGCCTTTCTTCCTTGTCCACTTCAGTCTGGAAGCTCCACTGAAACCTATTCAGCATGATAGCAACATGCAAAGCTCCACTGATAGATAGATGATTTGTGGCTGTGCATGTGGTACATTAGCCTAAAATTGAAACCAAGTCTGTATGGAAAGCAAGAATTCTACCCTGGAACCATCACCGCCTCATGTGGTTGTTGTTAAGTGATGACAAGTTGGTTCTGACTCATAGTGACCTTGTGCAGGGTTTCCAAAGAGTGACTGGTGGAAATATTTCAAACTTAAATAATTCTTTAAATTATGGCTAGTAGTACAGTGCTTGTACTCCGACACAGTACCAAGACTCCCCAGTGCCTCATACATAATACTATAAGTAAAACATAAATAAGACCAAACCCGTTATCACTAAGTCAATTCTGACTCATAGCAACCGATACTGTAGATGGTGGTGGCTATGTGCTGAGGAGTCTGACTCAGAGCAACCCTGCACAGGGTTTCCAAGGCTGTAAATCTTTACAGGAGCAGATAACCTCATCTTTCTCCCATGGTACTGCTGGAAGTTTTGAACTACTAATCCTGAGGTTAGCAGCACGACTCATAACCTCTACACTACCTTATGCTGTAGATAGGCCTATGTTAAAAAATGTTGGTCTCAACTTAAATTTTACTTTCCTAAAAATGGAGCTCTGGTCGCGTAGTGGTTACGAATCGGGCTGCGAGCCTCAAGGTCAGCAGTTCGATACTACCAGCAGTTCCGCGGGAGAAAGATGAGGCAGTCTGCTCCCATAAAGATTTACAGCCTCGGAAACCCTGTGTACAGTCGCTATGAGTCGGAACCGACTCCAAGGCACATAACAACAATACATTTTAAAGATAGCAAATTATTAGACTAGGGTAGAGAATTTAAACCTATAGAATATGAAACAGTTTTGCTTTTCAGGTATCAGAGTTTTTATGTTTATTTCAGGGGGCAGACCAATGTGTTATGAATATTTACATGCACTGGAGAACATGGGGGCATATATTGGTGCAGAAGGACACAATTCTAAGGGGTTGATGAATTGTAATCAGAATCACATACAAGGTGGTAGATTTTCTTATCGAAATATGAAGGTGGAAGTGCAGCAAACATCTCATATACAATCATGGGGCTCATTAAGTCAAGGTAATAAAATTCAGAGAACATTGAATATATATGATGTTTGGTTACAAAAGCATTACACAACAGAATAACAATAAAACACCTCACATATATACAGTATGTAGGTATTCTGGGAATAAAACACTATTAGCAATTCCAAAGCTGTAAAGTGGAGGGTATGGGCCATAACCTATATTCCTAACTCATTCTCATATCCAAAAATTAACAAACATACAGTGTGTATGTATGTGTACACACACACATACACACAAATAATATGAGCAATAATGACATTCTCAGGAAACTTTCTAAATGTGAAAGTGATGATCTGCTCTGCAAACATTCAAACTAAGGCTTTTTGGAATCCTGAAGTATTTATAGTTTCCCAAACTCAAATGCTATCTCAGACCTTTTGCTTTTGCTCATACATGAGCATGACATTAGTTTGAACATTTGCTTTGGACACCTTTGCTTCTGTTTTTGACCTAACTCCTACTCATCCATCTAGACTGAGTTCTGCTTTTGGAAAATCCTTTTGACACCATAAACTAGGTGAGGGACTCCTGTCTATCCAACAGGATTCCAAGCATATCTTCCATAATCATAATACCTGAGAGGCTTTGCCTTATTATAAATGAGGATCAGCACTGAACTGCAAACCACAAAGTCGGTAGTTCAAACCCACCAGCTGCTCCTCAGAAACCCTATGTCGCTATGCGTCAGAACCAACTGTATGGCACTTAACAAAAACAACAAGTGAGTTGATGGTAAAGAGTACCTTTGAATCATGTTGTTCTCCTACTTTGGCAGTGTTTGACACTAAGTGGGCATTCAAGAAATGAACTTTGTATTAAATTAAATAAACATTCCAGAAGAGGTCTAAGAAAAGCAGGAGACTGCTAATGTATCAAAGAGCTGATTCTGTGCTATGCCTAAATTGGAATGCTTGGCCCATGAATCAAATCCATGCCTTTTGCATGGATTTATGCAAAATTTATGATCCACGATGTATTTCTTTTCAACTTCACCTGCTAAAATCCTACCACCCATGCTTTAAGATCCCCATCAAATTTCCTGTTCTCAATTAATTTATTTCTTATTCTCCAACTGTCTTTATTTCTTATTCTCTGTCTTTAACACACAAAGTTTTTTGTTCTTAGGACATTTATTTTATTCAGTTTTGAGTTATTACTATGAAATATATCTGTCTCATATTCAGTTTTGTGCTCTTGCACTGCACTATCACCAAGCCTTTATGTACTAACTATATCATAAATAGTACTTCAATTCAATGCAATTAACTTAAGGGAAAAATATATATTTTTTAATTCAGTAATGATATATCTGAAATTATAAATATTATGTTGCCTAAATCATGAAGTATTACAAAAAAAAAAAGTCTTCAAACATCAGGAGCTATATTAATGATTATAAAATACATCCCATAGTCACAGAAGAATTCATTGGTCTTGCAAAACTCTATCATGCGATCTCCAGCAACATTTCTGTCACCAAGGCATATTTTCTAACTACTAAACTTTCTCTTTGTTTGCAGTTTTCACAGTCCTAGTAATTATCAATGCATCTTGACAGCATGTTTGATCAATTGCATAGCACTGTAGGATAAGCACTGGACCACAATGCTGGCTTGAACCACAGGGTTGGTGGTTCAAACTCAACAGTCACTCCTAGGAAACCCTATGCAGGGTTGCTATGAATTGGAACTGACTTGACAGCACTGAACAATAACAACAGAAACTTAAAATGTGGAAATGGGTTTGGAATTGGGTAATGGGTAGAAGCTGAAAGATTTTTAAGGTGTCACTGAAAATCTTATGAATAGCAGAGGACTATTGTCAGATACAGTGCTGGAAGATAAAAACATTATGAATCACAGTGGAATATTGTCAGCTATCTTGCCAGAAATTGAACCCCTCAGGTTGCAAGGCATTCAAAATATTGCTAGGGAAAAGATGCTTCCTCAAAGAGACATTGACCATAACAATGTTAATGGTCCTTCTATTGTTATTGGGGGCACAACTCAAACTTAGAAGAAACAGCAACAAGCATCCATTAATAACTGGAACATGGAATGTACAAAGTATGAATCTACAAAATTATAATTTGTCAAAAATTAAATGGAAGGCATAAACATCTATATCCTGGGCATTAGTGGATTGGTACAGACCATTTTGAACAGCACAATCATAGTTTACTATGTCAGGAATGACAAATTCAAGAGGAATGGCATTGCATTTATCATGAAAAAGAACATTTCAAGATCTATCTTGAAGTACAATATCCATATACCTACAAGGAAGGTCAGTTAATACCACTATTACTCAAATGTATGTACCAGCCACTAAAACCATCTTCTTCGGACTGAAATTGATAAAACATGCAATCATGATGCCCTGATAATTACTGGTGATTGGACTATAAAAGTTGGAAACAAAGAGCAAGAATCAGTAGTTGGAAGATACGGTCTTGGTGATAGAAATGATGCTGGAGATCCCATGATAGAATTCTGCAAGAACAATGACTTATTCATTGTAAATAACTTTTTAAAACAACATAAAAGACATGTAGACCTCACCAGATGGAATATACAGGAGTCAACATGACTACACCTGTGGGAAGAGACTATAGATTAGCTCTATATCATCGGCCAAAACAAAGCCAGGGGCAAACTGTGGAACACACCATCAATTGCTCACACTCAAGTTCAGGCTGAAGATGAAGCAAATTAAAACAAGTGCACAAGAGCCAAAATATGACCTTGAATATATCCCACCTGAATTTGAAGACCATCTCAAGAACAGATTTGATGCCTAAGACACTGATTGATTGAAGATGTGTGAAGATATCAAGAAGACGTCAAAAGAGACTCTAAAACTTTCTCTTGAGTGTAGAGAAGCTAAGTAGGATAGAAGAAATGAAGTAAAAAAAATAAGTTGAACAGAAAATATGAAAGGGCAGCTTGAGAAGATAAAGTATTATGACGAACTGAAGAAAAATTTCAAGAATCGACTTGTAACTCTGGAGGATTCTATGGGCAAAATATTGAATGATATAGAAAGCATCAAAAGAAAATAGAAGGAATACACAAAGTCCTGTACCAAAAATAAATGGTCAATGGAAAACCATCTTAAGGGGTAGCTAGCATAGAATCAAGAACCCATGGTATTAAAGGAAGAAGTCCAAGCTACACTGAAAGCATTGGTGAAAAACCAGGCTCCAGGAATTGATGGAATACAAATGGAACCCTTTCAACAAACAGATGTAGCATTGGAAGCACTCACTCATGCCAAGAAATTTGGAAGACAATTACCTGGCCAGTCGATTGGAAGAGATCCATATTTGCGCCCATTACAAAGAGAGGTGACCCAATGGAATGTGAAATCCTTGAATAGTATCATTAATATCATATGCAAGTAAAATGTTGCTGAAGATAATTCAAAAACAGTTACATCAATAGGGAGCTGCCAGAATTTCAAGTCATATTCAAAAGCGCATGGAACTAGGGATACCAAGCTGATGTCAGATGGACCTTGACTGAAAGCATAGAATACAGAAAGATGTTTACTTGTGCTTTATTGACAATGAGAAGGCATTTGACTATGTAGCCATAACAAATTATGCATAACAATGTGAAAAATGGGAATTGTAGAACACTTCATTGTGTTCATGAACAAACCATACATAGAACAATTCGATGGTGGTTGTTTGAACAGAACAAGGGTATACTGAATTGTTTAAAATCAGAAAAGGCATGTACTAGGGTTGTATCCTTTTACCATATTTATTCAATCTGTATGTTGAGCAAATAATCCGAGAAGCTAGATTATATGAAGGAGAACATGCCATCAGTATTGGAAAAAATCTCATTAACAAACTGCAATATGCAGATGAAACAGCCTTGCATCCTTAAAATTTAAAATGCTTACAGATGAAGATCAAAGACTACAGCCTTCAGTATGGATTGCACCTCAATGTAAAGAAAACAAAAACTCTTAAAACTGGTTTAATAAAAAACATCATGATAAATGGAGAAAAGATTGATGTTGTTAAAGACTTCATTTTGCTTGAATCCATAAGCAACACTCATGGAAGCAGCAGTCTAGAAATAAAGCAAAACTCTGCACTAGACAAAACAAAATAAAGCAAAACTCTGCATTAGGCAAAACTCTGCACTAGACCTCTCTGTAAAGTATTCGAGAGCAAAGATGTCAGTTTGAGGACTAAGTTATGCCTGACCAAAGCCATGGTAGTCTTCAATTGCCTCATGTGTATGTGAAAATTGGATAGTGAGCAAGGAAGACTGTAGACGAAAAGATGCATTTGAATGATGGTATTGGAGAAGAATATTGAAAGTGTTATGGACTGCCAGAAGAAAAATCAAATCTGTGTTGGAAGTACTATAGCCAGAATGGTCTTTAGAGATGACGATAGTGAGACTTTGTCTCCCTTATTTTGAACATGCTATCAGGAGGGACCAATCCCTGGAGAAGGACATCATGCTTGGTAAAGTGTAGGGTCAGTAAAAAAGAGGGAGACACTCAGCAAGATGGATTGACACAGTAGCAGCAAATAGGCTCAAATGTACAATGATTGTGAGGATGGCGCAGGACCAGGCACTGTTTTGTTCTGTTGTGTCTAAGGGTCACCATAAATCAGATCCGACTCGATGGCACTACAAAAGCTGAGTAGAGGCAGGTGTGGTAAGTTGGTTTGGTGCTATTTTGAGCAGGTGGCATGAAGATAACGTCTTTATTTCACTAAATAGTCTCTGATCAACAACATATGCTTGTTAATAATTTTTGTTTTGCAGATATATGAATATTTTCTAATGAGAGGCATTTAAAATGCTTTGGTTGAAGAATAATTCAAAGAAAAGTGGTGTTTTGGATTCCTCTCAACGTGTATCAGGTGCTGTTATTTTTCCAATAGTCTTTTACTCTTTCCTTGGCATTCAAAAGAGTTATGGCCAACATATAATTATTTTCTGCTAATTAGAGTAATTCATGGTTAATTATTTAAAATGATTCCTCTTCAAAAATCAAATCCATTTCTTGTCATGATATATATATATAAAAAGATACAAATAAAATACTATCAAAATGCAAATTTCTTTCAGAAGAGAATCTTTCTCTACCAGAAAAGCCCCATAATTCACTACTTCAGTTAATGAGGACTAGATAATAGCATAAGGAGCCCTGGTGACACAATGATCAGTGGTAATCAGTGGTAACTGATAAATTGGCAGTTTGAACCCACAGCCACTCCACAGGAGAAAACACCTAGGACTATGGATTAATAGGGTCTTTATGAATTGGAATCAACTTAAGGGCACACAAGAACAAAGAAAGGCAAACTGAACTATGAAGTCATGACTATAAATGTTTTTGACAATTACTTCTGGTAGCATAGTGGTTACAAATCAGGCTGTGAACTGAAAGGTCAGCAGTTCGAAACTACCAGCTGCTCCGCGGGAGAAAAATGAGGCTTTCTTCTCCCATAAAGATTTATAGCCTCGGAAACCCTGTTAAGTGTCGCTATGGGTCAGAACCGACTCAACAGCACTTAACAACAACAACAGGGATTAATTACACTGATTGTATGGGAGTAGTTTATTATATTTATTATTTTAGTAATTTATTAAATTTAAAGTGACAGTTTCCACTTAAAACCAAATGGCCACCACATGTATGTCAGTTTGTCGTACTGTGGTAGCTTATGAGTTGCTGTGATTCTGAAAGCTATGCCACTGGTATTTTAAATATCAGCAGGGTCACCCATGGTGGTCTGATTTCAGATGAGCTTCCAGACGAACAAAGACTAGGAAGAAAGAGTGATGAAATATTTCTGAATATTTTAGTCACTGAAAACCTTATGAATAGCAGAGAAACACTGTCAGATATAGTGCTGGAAAATGAGCCCCTCAGGTTAGAAGATACTCAAAATGCGACTGGGGAAGAGATGCCTCCTCAAAGTAGAGTTCATCTTGATAAAGTAAATGGATTAAAGCTCGTGGGAGAAAAGCCCACAGAACCTTCATTTGCTGATGGGGCACAACTCAAAATGAAGAGAAACAGCTGTAAACATCCATTGAAAATAGGAACATGGAATGTACGAAGTATGAATCTGGGAAAATT
>NW_006408629.1:5013868-5019067 GCF_000296735.1 Chrysochloris asiatica
TTCCTTATTCACTGTCCAGCTTTCGCATCCATATGAGGTTATTGAAAATACCATGGCTTGGGTCAGGCGCACTTTAGTCCTCAAGCTGACATCTTTGCTCTTCAACACTTTAAAAAGGTCTTTTGCAGCAGATTTGCCTAATGTGATATGTCATTTGATTTCTTGACTGCTGCTTCTGTGAGTGTTAATAGTTGATGCGAGAAGAATGAAGTCCTTGACAACTTCAATCTTTTATCCATTGATAAGAATGTTGTTTATTGGTCCAGTGATGAGGATTTTTGTTTTCTTTACATTGAGATGCAATCCATACTGAATAAGGAAGACTGAAGATTAACTGATACCTTTGAATTATAAAGTTGGTGAAGGATATTAAATAGATCATGGACTGCCAGAAGAATGAACAAATCCATGTTAGAAGAAGTGCAACCAGAATACTCTTTAGAAGCAAGGTTGGTAAGATTTTGCCTCATGTACTTTGGACATATTATCAGGAAGGACCAATCCCTGCAGAAGGCCAATGTGCTTGCTAAAGTAGAGGATTAGCAGAAAAAAGGAAGACACTCAATGAGATGGATTGACATGGAGGCTGGAATCATGGGCTCAAACACAGCAAAGACTTTGAGGATGGCACGGGACCAGTCAGTGCTTAGTTTTGTTGTCCATAGGGTTGCTATAAATCAGATCCAACTGGATGGCACCTAATGACAACAATAACATATTGAAAGTATTAACAATCTAATAATTACCTATCTTGATGGACGAATACAAAACTTTCATACATTTAAAAATTTTTATCATTATATTATTTAGACAAAATGTTAGAGATCAAATCAATGTCCCATTATAGGTTATTAATTTTATATATTTTGGGACATCCATTCTATGGACTCCAGTCTATGGAGTCCTGTTGTGGCACTGTAGGATAAGCACTAGACTGCTAACCATATTGCCAGAAGTTCAAATGAGTCAGAATGACTCAACAGCACTTAACAACAACATTTCATGGGATCTTTTGTAGCTATTCAAAATAATTATGCAAAAGCTCAGCTTTAAAATGAAGTGTGATGGCATTCATTTATCTGATTAGAAATGGGTAAGAGTTACTGGATACATACAGGGAACTTTGTGTATTTGGAAGCATAATTCATCTATATCATAGCCAGAATTTGAGAACTGAGGACAAATTTGGACTGTTATGCAAGTGAGCATGTAAATTGTTCAGGGTCAAGAACGAGAACTGCTATGAGAAGAGTTTTAACAGTATGATAAGTAATACAAAATACAGGTGGTAGTGGTTTTGAGCTGTTGAGCTGGTTTTTACTTTATAGCCACCCTGTATAGAGTTCCCCAGGCTGTAAATCTTTAAGGAGTAGAAATCCTCATCTTTCTCCCACAAAGCAATTGGCAGATTTGACTTGCTGACCTTGCAGTTAGCAGCCCAGCTAGAAATCGACTACACTATGTATGAGGACTCCTTACAAAATAACTACAGACTGAAAAACAAATCTGGACTGCCAACTCACGGCAGCTACATAGAATTGCAGGCATTAACTTAAGATGTAATCTTCTACAGAACTACAGAGTCAGATGTTCTACATGTTAAGTTAAAGAAACTTAACACAAGGACAAATATTAGCTCATTATGAATTGTCTGCTTTGAAAACAGAGGCTTGTCTAATTGAAGGTACAGTTAACTTACATTACACATACACTGTGTTCTGAGGTCATATATTCTTTCTCAAGTGCATTTCTAATGGTCGGCTATGGGATTTGCTTTCCTTTTCTCCCTTTGTTATTTTAAGGGAATTAAGGTTAGCTGCTGTGTTTTATTCTCCACATTTGAATTGGAAACAGACAATTCCCACTGAAGTTTCTTGTGGAACTTCATTTTAGTTATGCTTTAATAAAGTCTCATTTGTATTGACTTCTGGGGCAGCCTGGCATTCCCTAACTGATAAATAGCTTGGGTTTACTTTTTTATGGAAGGATTTTAATTTAATATGATAGATTCAACCATTGTTTTTCAGGTTTTATATGCATGCCTGGAAGCCTTTTAATAACATGCAATAACAAACAAAATGAATGTGACTTTTAGGGTGAGATACTCTTGTAATTGATATTTTTACCAACACAGGGTGTTTATTTGTTTTGAGAAAAGCTGAAGTGCATTCTTTCCATTCTTGGGGAATAAAGAGTGATGCAATTGCAATTTACTAAAAAGTTGTGAGAGGTTCCATAAATGAAATGAAAAGAAACTTATATACAGATAATATATTATACTCTCTAGACTTACGATCTTTGCATAACTACAAAAATTAAAAGATTTTTCCTTATCTGAAATTCATTTTCCTCTCTGCATAAAGTGGTTAGGGGTCAAGGGATGATAGAATATTAAAAAATATATTAGCAACTAATAGTTAAGTTGTATAGACTGAGTTCCTGCACAGGTAAAACTATATTAGCTTTCCAAGTTGTATGTTTTCAATACTAAGGAATGAAATTCTGGACACAGAAGAGATTTTGACAGAATTCTGCCTAAGGCCACAGAAGAAGCAAGAACAAGAAACATCAGAATAGGGACTCTATAAAATTAGCATGCTATGGTTATTCTCTTTCACAGTATTTAAGAACCGCTTCGAAAAGATCCAATGTCCTCAGCAGTTTAAACTAATTTCTACTGTATGCAAGCAGTATGTCTTATAATGCCAACTGACATGGCTCCCTAAGAGAAATACTGAGACAACTTTTGCATAGTGATGGGCCACTGCTGAACAAGGGTTTTAGATGCTAAACAGTAATTGCAATTTGAAATGGAAATGACCTTTCTAAGAGAGGAGGACATACCTATGAAAGCACAAGATAAGTACTGAAGTTTGTCTCTTAGACCTTGATATTGAGCTCCATCAAGTGTTTGCACATTAGTGAATCTGACTAAGTGAATTTGAATAAGATGTTAGTATTCTGGTATATTTTGATAGACCTACTTTAATGAAAATCTGTACCTTAGTTTTTCCGCAAAGTTGAATGGGATTTTAAAAATATTAGTTGTAGTTATAAAATAGACAAAAAAAAACCCCATTGCCCTTGAGTTCATTCTGACTCATGGTGACCTTGTAGGATAGAGTAGAACTGCTTTCATAGGGTGCCAAATGTTGCAAACCTTTCCAAAAGTGGAATGCCACATCTGTCTCCCATGAAGCAGCTAGTGGGTTCAAACCTTTTGGTTAGCAGTCAAGTGCTCACTCACTGTGCCAAAAGTTAAAGGGCTGACTAAACACTAATTAGGTTTTGGAGGAGTTGTTGAAGAAAGGGTAGAGTGGTGGCAATGAATTTTAGGAATATGAGGGTTTCACGAATGTGCTACAGTGGCATGCTTTATCTCAGTCCTTGGGAAACAATAATAGGTATTTTATCAGCTGAGTTATAGTGCAAATCTTAAAAGTGTCTTTGAACATATGCATATGTTCATGATGTAATGGACATTCCAATGAGAAAATGTATCATAAAAATGAAATAAAGATAGACAGAAATACTAATATAGGTGTCCTGTACTTTATTTAGGACTCCAAGTGTAAACACACACATTGCAACTCTTCAGAACATTCAAAAATATAATGTAAAGGGTCTTTGACATAGTCACCAGGTGTTGCCATACTCACTGACATTTGTTTACTGCAAATCTTGTTTTCATATATTTCTAAATTCAGGTTGAAATAATCAAATAACTGTAGTAGACTTTCAGATGGGTCACTAAGAGGCTCATCGGAACATAACAACACGTAAGTTGCTAATATAGTAATGTAAGGAAAGGATAGTTTGAAGTTTCTTTTTTTCTCTTGAACTTATTTATCTTACTTTCATGGTAGCAAACATTTACAGAGGCTTGTAAAATTTTTCCTGCTTGTTTGCAGTACTAAAATATATGTAGTCATTTGTTGCTCTCTTTTGCACATATGCAAATGTTGTATGATAAATATCCTAAGAAGAGTCTTATATCAATGTTAGTCTCTTCCACTAGACTTTTTATTTCTTCTAATTTTCAAGCTTGATCTCACTAAGTTTTCTTAGATTCTTGCTTTTTCTATGCTCATATTTGCGTGTTCACCTAATCCTATCCATATGCATACTTCTCTCATTGTTTTGCTGTTCTTTCCAAGTTTGTTACTTATATCATCTCTAATAAACTTCTACTCAAACTTTTTAAACTTAACTCCCATAATACTGCAACAAGTCTATTTTTTTTAATTTGGGGGTGGAGTGGTTTTATGAGTATGGGTAGTTTTAAGCAGAGAGGTCTTTCAGTGGAGGCATGTGGTCTGAGATCTGAATGATGAGAATGAATCAGCTGTTCCAAGACTTGGGGGATGCGTGTCTTAGTTAAAGACAAAAAACAATACAAAGGCTGAGATAAGGATGCAAAGTTGAAGAGTGAGTGAGAAGATATAGAATCAGAGGTGGGAAAGAAGTGAAATCACATGAAGTTCTGACAGGATGTTTTTCCTTTGAAGCAAGGAGAGTGACAGAATCTGATTAACTCTTTATATGGCCTCTCTGATAGCTGATGGTAAATGTTGTGGAGGATAGATAAGAAGAGAGTCTTGCCCAAATACTCAAGGACATATTTAATCTCCTTCCTCTGAACTCTCTTTGCACTGTCTCTCTTACTTACTTAACACTGAAGTATAAAAATCTTACATTATTTCACTTTCTGTGTGTTTAACACACATTCTTATCAAAAGCTCTTTAATGGACTCCATATTTTCAGACTCCTTTGTGTGCTCTGCAGCACTTAACAAAATGGTTTGCACATCGGTACATGAGAAAACAAAAAAATAAAAACAGATGCATTGCTGTAGAGTAGATTCTGGATCACAGCAACCCTATAGAACTGAGTAGAACTGGCCCCACAGGGCTCATACTGCCATGTCTTCCTCCCATGAAGTGGTTGGCTCACCAGTCGCTCCTCAGAAACCCTACACAGAGTCACTATGGGTTGGAACTGACCTGATGGCACTAAACAACAACAACAAAAGTGATGGTGAAGGAGCTCTGGTAGGATAGTGGTTACGAGTCATGCTGCTAAGCCTCAAGGTCAGTAGTTCGAAACTACCAGGAGAAAGATGAGGCTTTCTGCTCCCATAAAGATTTACAGTCTTGGAGGCCCTTTGCAGGGTTGCTGTGAGTCGGAATCAACTCCAC
>NW_006408629.1:5020654-5057998 GCF_000296735.1 Chrysochloris asiatica
AACAGAGCATGGGAACACACCACCCACTACCACCACCAATAATGGTGAGTTGCTCCTCGTAAACCCCTATACAGGGTCACTATGAGTCAGAACCAACTTGACAGCACTTACCAACAGTGATGGTGAGTAGTTTGAAGACAGAGTTTTTGCGTGTTCTGTATTTACTGAGCCTCAGTCTATGTCAATATCTAATAGAATTCATTAGCATTGTTGGAATTCACTAGAAGTCAGGTGAAACTCATTAAGAGATGCTTAAAATTCATGCACATCACTATGTGCAAACTTTTCCTTCAAAAAATAAAAAAAGAACTATAAACAAACTATGTGATTGTGGTTATGTGCTGTGAAGTTGGTTCTGACTCAAAGCAATGTTGCATAGGGTTTGGGGGGCTGAAAATCTTCATGGGAGCAGAAAGGCTCGCTCATTTTTCTCCCAAGGAACAGTTGGTAGTTTTGAACTGCTGACTTTGAGATTAGCAGCCTGACTCATAACCACTATGCTACCAGAGCTCTTTATAAATAAACTGTACATTCTAGTTAATGATATTCACATTGTGAAATGTAAGGGGAAGCATATTAATTGCTTCAGCTAAATTTGAAATGCATCAAAATATAAGACGGATTGATGCCTGGGTAGAAGGGTGGTTAGATAGATAGTTATGTGACAAGACAAGTAAAGTACTAGTGGTACAATCATGGAGAGGAGTGTATGGCTATTTACTATACAGTTCTTTCAACTTTTCTATATGTTTAAAATTTTGGATAATAAAATATAGGGGAAAACTAGTTGAAAATGATCACTGAAACATCATATTAATAAAACCATTAAGTATATGGGCATCACACTTTCAGTTTTACATGTTGTTGCATTGTTGTTGTTATTAAGTGTTGTCGAATTGGTTCCAACTCATAGTGACACTATATAGGATATCTAAGGAGCTGCTGGTGAGTTTGAACTGCTGGCCTTGTGGTTCAAACCAACCTTGGAGTCCAGTGCATTCTCCTATAGTGCCACAGTTCTTACCTAGGCTGCAGATATCTGTCCAGGAATTTATGATTTAGAAAAATATCACAGGAAGTACTGTAATCACTTTATTTCCCCATTGGCTTTATAAGTTGACAATTTCAGTCTCTCTTATGTCTTTGCAAATAATAGAGATATATCTCTGATAACATTTTCTTTACTATAAAATTCAGAAAATACATTAACATGTCAAATAATTAAATTTTTAGTATTTTTTGATGCTTTATGATAGTTGACAAAATAAATAACTCTCACTCGTTAAGAAGGACATTCTTGCCTCAACATTCCTTCATGAGGGACATAAAAAATGCTCAATGGACTGAATACAGCAATATTATCTTCCTGGCTTTCTCTCTCTTTTAGTCTCCTCACTGTCTTTCTTCTGATGCAGAGAAACTGCAGCATGACATAGGTAAGCAAGGCATTTCAATGGGAGAAACATGATCAATATTAGCACAAGATTAAAATTCCATAACTAGATTTGCCCTTTTTAGAATAAATTTCTAAAAACCTAGAGCATTCTTATGCTGCTGCATAACATGAATAAAGATGAACAATTTTTCTCAATTTGCACAACTGTTGATTTCCACTCTTCTTTATCTTTTAAGTTTGAAATGTTTTATTGTATCGCTTCTGTGGATGATTTAAATGGAAAAGAATTGTTTTTTAGTCATTCTGTTTAAACTACAGAACTTTAACACTTTTTTTTTTTTTTTTTTTAACTCCTGGAAAATGAATGGAATGCCTATCCTATTCTAAATCTACTTCTTACTCAAAGTTTGCATTGCCAACAATCTATATATTTGAAGGCAATTTGGAGTGGCAGCACAGAACTATGGCTGTTTCAGCTGGACCAACCTCAGGAAAATATTTGAAGTCATTGGAAGGCCCCCAAATTTAAAAAGGTCTACTCAGGTGTCAATAAATATGAGCAATGATTTCAGAGTTGGGAGTAAATGAATAGGTTGCATGCATTTTTTACAACAGTCTTACAGGAACACATTGAGAGATCTGGCATTCTTAAAACTGAGCATATGTCATATCAACATTCCTA
The DNA here is from genome assembly GCF_000296735.1 of Chrysochloris asiatica. Taxonomy (NCBI): domain Eukaryota; kingdom Metazoa; phylum Chordata; class Mammalia; order Afrosoricida; family Chrysochloridae; genus Chrysochloris; species Chrysochloris asiatica. The sequence continues at coordinate 5,022,733 of NW_006408629.1, forward strand.
GTACAAAGTATTTGGTTACTGTTTCTGTACTCTAAATAGCCCTGTGCAAAGGCACATCATTGAACCAAAGCATATGGAGGCAGCTATTCTGTTGTGCGGAGCGATGCAGCAATAGCAGTTTGCTACTGCCTTACTCACCTATTTCTACACATTTGCCAATGGAAATTTCTGCTCTAGAAATTATACTGTAGTAAAAAAATATATGTGTGTGAAGCTGGATTCCATTTCTCAAGGCATATCAATGTTAAACAGTGCTATTGTCTGTTTCCCTAGACTACTGAATCAATAAAATATGAACACCTATGCCTTAAGGAAGCAGTAACTCTTTAAATTGCCCTTTATATTTACAATTACTTAATTATGTTATTTTGCCAAAAATAAAGGTCATTAAAATCATCTTCAAGCTTGACTTACATTTCAGAAGTAGCCTGAAAGTTGTACAGTCTTTAACTATGTTCCATTTAACACATTTAATAGATGTAAAAGCTCACAAGTGATGATATAAAGGATAATTTACGCTTGCAATGCATTTTTGTCCAATTAATAGATTGCCTGTGTGTTGCATATTTTGCATGACAAAAGAGCAGAATATTAAACTGCCATTCATAATGAAAATGCACTTTGCAAATTAAAAGTGCCGAAACAGAAATTTTTCACCCTGTTTAGGAAATAAACAGTCCTTAACCAATTAAACTGCATTGTAATAATTCTATGATTTATTGCAAGTTGTTTAACTTTCAAAACTCGGCTAACCCATATTAAGGTCACAATCCATCATGTCTTGCTTGGAAAGCCACCAAATAATGGCTGTTGTATTAGCTGCTTTTGATGATAGTATGAAAGAAGTATTAGCACTTGTCAACAAAACTGCTTACAACATAACATTAGCATGCATGGGCTGCTGTACCTATTTATTATTCTGGCAGCTTCACACATATTGTTACAAGCTTATAAAACATTTTGTCGGGTGGAAACCGAATGTACACTGTTTGGTTTTCTGATAGACTGGCAGCATAAATGTCTGGGCTGACTTAGTTTAGTTTAAGTGTAAATAGAGACACAAATTCTTCAACCTGTTCTCTTATTGATACTGAAAAGTGCTGAATTATTCAGCATCCAACTCTTCTGTTTGTGTCTATCACAGTTATCAATTACCCATCAGTCTTCTTGTCACAACAGAATGGATTAATCTGACTGAAAATAAGACAAATAAATGGATACTATAACAGGGGTGCGGGGTTGCCAGACTGTCAAAGGGAAATCCAGGCAATGACATTTGCCGTCAAAAATGGGATCTCTGGCTTAAGTGAGCAAATGATTTCCCTTTCCGAGCCAAGAATGCACTTAGCTCACCGTAAGTAAATTAATCTGCTTTCTTTGACTGCTAATGCATTAGCACTGAGGTAATAGTTTGATGTTGAAACTCCTTTATGTTTAAATAGTTTTGGTCATCGTTATTGTTTCTCCCAGGAAATGCAGATCCATTCTGATCATTTGTCTTGGTGAATAGCAGCTTGCTGGGTAAATAAATGGACCCATTTAACAATGAAGTTATTGCCTGTAGTTCTGTGTTACTTCATAGCTCTTAGCTGATGTGATACCAAGTAACTCTTTGCACAGATGGCTGGTGGAACCCATCCAGCATCTGCATAGTCCATCCCTCTTTTCTCTCCCAAACATTTTATGTGGAAATCTTGTTTGGCAAACTTCCTGAGACTCTGCATGGCTGTTCAAAGTACATATTTTCAATCTATCTCATTTGGCCTTTATATAAAAAAAGAGCCAGCAAAGTGCCTTCTAATTTGGCACCAAAATTGCAGCCACATACTGAAGCAAGTTTTAGGTTCTTGGCCAAAAATTCACAAGAATTTCATCTTATATGCTTCCATACTGGACGGTTTTACATAGTCATCATTAACATCTGAAGTCTTCACATCATGACAGGATCAAAGCTCTGCAATCTGTATCAATTGATAGATTAAATTTTTTTTATTTTTCTGCCTCTGTCTCTGGCGTGAACGCTTCTCTGGGTAGAATCCCACACTCTGCTCTTACTCTTCCCCCTTGATGGTTCCAGGGTCCTCTGCTCTAGGACTGTAAGACTGACCACTACCCCTTTTTGCTACAAAACTTCTACATTTACAGTTGCAACAATCACAACTAGTCATGACAACAATGGCTCTTATTGAATCATGTGAGTCTTGTCCCCATCTACTTTCACCAAACCCATCTAGACAGGATGAAAACCACTTAGTGGGGATTCTTCACCTGCACACCTGAAGATAAACTCCCTCTTGAAAACTTGTAAGCCATCACTTAGTACTTTTACAGCCCCCCTTATTTTAGGGATCCAATGTCGAAATTGCCCATCCCTATCAACCCTGTGCACAGAGGGATGGGAATGATTCTTGCTGTAAAGATTCTTTCTCTCTTGGTTGGTATTTTAAGCTTCTAAATCCACAATAAGTATAGGCCAAGTTCATCAGAATGTAGTGATTTACACTTGTTTTCTTTTTAAAAAAATCCTCCCCCCCCCCTTTTCCTGCCTCTAGTTGGGCTCTGAACATTCAGCCATTGAAGCTAGGTCCAATGGGCACTATCTGCAAGTTTCAGCACCCTTGTACATATCCCCTCACTTCATATCAATTGGATGCTTCACTCTACGCTCTAGCCTTCCATGGCCACGCCCTTGTCCATGGGCTCAGGAGTCCCCAGGTCTCAACATACTTCGGCCCAACCAGCTCTCACCATACTCCAGGTAGATGGAGGTCTGTGTAAGTTGGTCAGACTCAACCCACCTCTTCATTGCTGCTTTCCCCCCACTTCCTCTTACCAGTAGACCAATGTGGTCGCCAACAAGCTTACATGCCTGCTCGTGTATTCCCTTTGAGTTTCAGTCTTGGGAGGGGGTTTGTCTTGAAGGAACTTGATTGCTTGCCTTGATGGCTCCCCAGCAAACAACTTGCTTGTTCTTGTAGTAGTCCATCAGACTGCTGTTTTTTATTTTTCCTGCTGGTCTATCTTTCAAGAAGTATCTTCTGTTCCTCTATCTACTCCAGGCTGGTCTGCTGGAGAATTTCCAGCATCTCAGAAGGATGGGAATTTCCCATCTCAGAAGGCTCTGGATGGGGATCAACCTTAGGTCTTATAACCTATAAAGGCTCTTCAAGAAGCCTCTTTCACTGGGCAAGTTCTAGCACCCCTTTTAGGTATTCCAATCAGTTATAGGCTGAAGGCGGGCTTACAAGCTTTCTATAATCATGTTTCCAGATATTCCTTTCCTGATAGATTAACTTTTGCTAAAATTGTCCTTTTGTTCTTACTTTCCTAGATATTCTATGTCCTATCACAGACATTGTTTTTAAAACTAGGAGGTAGAGAGTGTAGGGAGGGAGGTGGCAAGCTATTTACGAAGAGCTACCTGCTAGAAACCATACCATACCACCTGCTAGAAAAAGGCCAAATTCACTTGAGAATAGGATTACATTGAATGAACCAATCTTCCCCCACCCACCTCTCGCTTTCTTTTTATCTTCTTATCTTTCTTTCTTTTTCCAATAGATTGTGTAAAGAATTTTAAGAAATCCTTCCTACATTTGGGGAGTTCTAAAGAGGTCACCCTAATAATTAAATTTCAGAAATAACTTGCACAATTCTCTTAAAGACTTTGACAGACTGGAAATTTCAGCCCCACATTCCCATAACATGATCTCAAATTTCTCTGCAATGTAAATCAAGTTCCCAGAAGTTCACCATTAAAAAAGAAAGGCACTAATTGGACTGGTCAAAACTCACTTTTGCTAAATCTCATTTGTTTGGTAAACCCAAAACTACTTTGTGGAAGGCAGCTATTTAAAATATACAACAACATTGCATCTCCTCTTGAAACGAGGTAGTATTTTTGTTACTAGTCAATTGATGGTTTGACTTTGTCTCTTTCTCCTTCTTCCTTTTTAAAACAAAGAACTCATTTAAATGAACGGGTAGCATTGTATAAAACTTGGACTAAAAGTGTTTTTAAAGTTTTTAAGCTTTTCCCCCTAAAATTAATTCTCTGCAACACTAGAAATGAAGTTAATTGACAGGTTTATTGTGCTTTTTCATCTAAATTCCAGTTGTTGCTTCCTATTCTTTGAGGAACGTTTCAAGAGCTGTGCCTGTTATTTTAGACAAGCCTATCCAAGTCTAAACATTTTCTCCCATTGGCTCCCTTCTTCCCAAATCTCAACAAGTTGCTCAATTCTGTAGAATCAGCTTTTACAATCTCTCTTCTTCTATTCTGCCTTCAGTTACTATTGTCACAGTGCTCTTGCCGTCCTGCCTTAGATCACACTGATTCATTTGTACAACTTTGAATACACAAATTCATTTATTGAACAATTCTATGAGTTCCTAACATGGGTAAAGCCTCTGCCTTTAGTCTTTCCAACACCTTCGTACCTAGGACATTAGCCCTGAGCCTGAAATATCCTCTGCTAACCTAGCCAAGTCTCAGTGCCAATGCCACTTCCTCGTATATTTTTCTCATTCTCTCATCCATATATTTCTTCTTTAATTAATTCTCCTGAGCATTTTTCTGTTTTCCTCTTACAAGATGATTGAAAAGATAGACAAACATGTGTTCAGATCTTAGCTCTGCTAGCTGTGCCACTGTGGGAAATGTATATAATCAACTAAGTCTCTTTCTTCCCTAAAAATGAGATTATAATTATTCCATAGGGTGTGAGGATTAAATGAAATAATGCATATAAAATACTTAGAACAATGCAGGGCATACACAGAACAGTTATCAAAATTCTTACTTTTTATAGCATTATGTGTTGTGGTTGTTAAGTGCCTTCAATTGATTTTGACTCATAGCGATCCTGCATAAGGTTTCTAAAGCTTTAAATCTTAGCGGCAGCAGAAAGCCTCAGCTTTCTCCAGCAGAGCAGCTGATAGTCTCAAAACACAGACCTGAAAGTTCGAAGTCCAGTTCTTATCGTACGGCGCCACCAGGCTCCTATATGCAGTTGTTGTTAAGTACTATTGAACATGTTCCAATCCATAGAGACCCGGTATAGAGTTTCTGAGGAGTGGCTGCTGAGCTTGAACCACTGAACTTGAAGTTCAAATGACTTTGCAGTCTGATGCATTAGCCCACAGCGCCACACCAGGATGCAGTAGAAACCTACAAATATTGGTTGTAATATTTGTATGTTGAGAGATACAAAATACAGCATCCTGGTCTCAAAGTGGGAAGTCAGAAATTCAAAAGTCTCTATACCAAGCTCAGCAGCTGCTCCTTGGAAACCCTACACAAGGTTGCTGTGAGTTGGAACCGACTCGACGGCACTTAACAACAACAACAGCACAGTGTCTGGTCCATAGGCAGACCTCCATAAATGTACTTTGTTAGTATACTTGTTGTTGTTATGTGCCATCAAGTTGGTTCTCACTCACAACGATATTGTCTGGGGTTTCCAAGGAGCAGCTGGTGGGTTTTAATAGCTGACCAGCACTACAATCTAGTGCACTGGGCTCACCAGAGGGATTAAAATCTGTCTTTGATCTAACTCTGTTAAGTGCTGTTGAGTTAGTTCTGACTCACTGAGATCTTGTATATGGTTTCCCAGGAGCTGCTGATGGGTTTGAAGCACCAACCTTGTGGTTAGCATCGCAGTGCTTATCCTATAGTACCACAGCAGGACTCTAATTCTAGGTAGTGAGAAAGGATAATCAAAATGAATGCATAAATGCTTGAATTATTACTACATCTTTATAGAAAATTGTCGGGGTTTTCCCTCGACATAGTTGTCACAAGTTTTTGGTTCACGAGGAGGGGAGATCCAGCGGCGATAGGGATAGTGAAAGAATACACAGACAAACAAAAGAAGACAATGAGGCACCCCAAAGCCAGGGTGGATACATCACTGGTGGGCAGGCTTGGGACTACAGGCATCATGGCCTCTGCAGGCAGCGACTCACTGCCCTGCAATCTTTAATGCATGCCTTCCAACCCGTAATGCACCGCAATCTTTACTCCATGCCTTCCAACCAGTAATGCACACCTGGGGAGGCCCGGGCCTCTGTTTTATTTAGGGGAGGAGTTTCACACCAAGCTGGGAGGGACTAAAACAGGATACAGCTAACATCAGTAATTTTCCAGACATTCAGGTAACTTTACATTGTACTTCACTGGTTCGAATCCCAGGCCAGCAACTTGGATTCTCAGGCCCAATTAACATATCTATAGCCCCTGAGGTCAGTTGGGGGAAGGTGAGAGTTCTGCAGGAGATGCCCAGGTGAATGGGCTGCACCTGGAAAAGGGATTAGGGAGGATGGGTTCTTTGTCTATAGAACAAAGAACCGAGAAGTAGCTAAGATATTTTTAGTTAATCCTTTGGAGAAAGGTTTAACCTTGCAACCTTTAGTCTCGGCTTTAGGAAAATATCACATTTATCTGTGGATTTTCAAAGGCTCCAGTGTATTAATTTAATATATATAACTGAATATTAAGATGAAAGCAATTTTCCATTAACTGCCAGTGGCCTCATTTGTTACACTCAGCCCTAGAGGGCCTCAAACCTCTGACTAGTCTTACATGGTCTGCATCAGAAAATCTTCCAGAAAAATGTTTTTCTCAATCCCACCCTACTTTGGATCTTCCATATAGACTAAAAACTGTTAAATAATACTTTCCATTATGCTGTTGTTGTTAGTTGTCATTGAGTAGGTTCTGACCTATAGAGACCCTATGTACAACAAAACAAAACATGGCTTGGTCCTATGCCATCCTCACAATTGTTGCTATGCTCGGGTCCATTGTTTCTGTCACTATGGGATCCATCTCATTGGGGGAGGGCGGGGAGTCTTCCTATTTTCCCCTATCCCTCCATTTTACCAAGCATTATGTACTTCTCCAGGGACTGTTCCCTCTTGAAAACATGTCCAAAGTATGAAAGACAAAATCTGGCCATCTTGGCTTCTAGGAAAAATTCGGGCTGTACTTCTTCTGATTGGTTTGTTCTTCTGGCAGTCCATGGTACAGTTACTATTCTTTTTCAACACCATAACTCAAATGCATTAATTTTTTGATGGTCTGCCTTATTCATTGTTCAACATTCACATGGATACAAGGTAACTGAGAATACCAGGTGTACTTTAGCTCTCAAACTGACATCTTTGCTCTTGAACACTTTAAAGAGGTCTTCTGCAGCAGATTAGCTTAATGCAATATGGTGTTTGATTTCTTGATTGCTGCTTCCATGAGTATTGATCTAAGCAAAATGAAGCCTTGGACAACTTCAATCTTTTCTCTGTTTATCATGATGTTATTCATTACTCCATTGGTGAGGATTTTTGTTTTCTTTAACATTGAGGTTCAACCCATACTGAAGGTTATAGTCTTTGATCTTCATCAGTAAGTTTTCTTCATTTTTAGCATGCAAGGTTGTATCATCTAAATATTACAGGTTGTTAATGAGTCTTCTTCCAATCCTGATGCTACGTTTGTCTTCATATAATCCAGTTTCTCAGATTATTTGCTCAGCATACAGGTTGAATAGTATGGTGAAGTAATATAACCTTGGCATACAGCTTTCCTGATTTTAAACCATTCAGTGTCCACTTGTTCTGTTTGAATGATAGCCTCTCGGTCTATGAATAGGTTCCTCATGAACACAATTAAGTGGTCCAGATTACTCTTTCTCCGCAATGTTGTCTATAGTTTGTCATGATCCACACAGTCAAAAGTCTTTGCATAGTCAATAAAGCACAGGTAAACATCTTTCTGTTATTCTCTGCTTTCAGCAAAATTCCACCTGATATCAGCAATGATATCCCTTGTTCCACGTCCTCTTTTGAATCTGGCTTAAACCTTTGGCATTTCTCTGTCAATAAACTGCTGTAGCTATTTTTGAATTATCTTTAGCAAAAATTTACATGTGTGTGATATTAATGATATTATCCTATGTTTTCCATATTCCATTGGGTCACCTCTCTTTTGAATGAATACAAATATGGATCTCTTCCAATCGATTGGCCAGATAGCTGTCTTCCAAATTTCTTGTCATAGATCAGTGAATGGCTCCAGTGCTGCATCAGTTTGTTGAAAAATTTCAATTTGTATTCCATCAATTCCTGGAACCGTGTTCTTTGCTGATGCCTTCAGTGCAGCTTGTACTTCTTCCTTCAGACCCATTGACTCTTGAGATCATATGCTGCCTCTTGAAATGGTTGAACATAGACCATTTCTTTTTGATACAGCGACTGTGTGTATTCCTTCCATCTTCTTTGGATGTTTTCTGCATCCTTTAATATTTTACCCAATGAATCCTTCAGTATTGTAAGTTGAAGTGGGGATGTTTTTCTTCAGTTATTTCAGGTTGAAAAATGCTGAGTGTGTTCTCCCCTTATGGTTTTCTAACTCCAGATCTTTGCACATTTCTGTATAATATTTGACTTTGTCTCTTGAGTCACCCTTTGAAATTTCTCTTCAGCTCATTTACCTCATTTCTTCCATTTGCTTTAGCATATCTATGCTAAACTTGAGGAGCTACATTTACCATCCAAGAGGATCTCATACCTTCTTCCTGTCTTTCACCATGCTTCCCAATCATCTCCCTAACCCTAAATGTTTTCCTTCATTTTCTCCCTAAAATTTGTATCATGTATCCACTAACATTTCAGTTACTGTCCCCCTGGATCCTAAACAAGTGATATTTTCCTATTGGCCTTGTATCTTCTCTAAGATTGACCATCCCTTTTGTTGACCCACACATGTAGAAACATCCTCTGTCTGCATTCATTTTTATAAATTTCAGAACTTGCCCCAACTACAGACTTCAAGCTAATCTAGTCTTCAGTGATCTATCATCTAAATGTCTGGAGCATTTAGAGCTTTTATCACACAATTTAGATCTTAATTACAAATTGTCTTGCAGCATTGACTGTGTTTCTTTTGCCTCTCTGGGGATATTTCACTATCTTTTCTGCTTCCTAGCTCATTCTATTTTTGGTTCATCTACAAAGCTCTGTCCATGGTGACCATGGCATTTGTCCTCCAGGCACTAGCAGAAGGTGTTACTTCCTGTCAGGCTGCATGTGACCCCAGGAGAAGGCCTTGCATTAGGTAGTGCCCTTGCTTGTTGACCAAGCAGTCCTGGTGGTACAGTGATCACAGAAAGTCTACACTAAACATAATTTCAGTCATTTGAATCCATCAGCTTCTCTAGGGGTTAAAGATGTGGCAATCTGTTTTCATAAAGATCACAACCTTGGAAACCCTGTGGGGCAGTTCTGTTCTGTCCTTTAGGGTCACTGCAAGTTGGAATTGACTCCACAGCAATCAGTTTGGTTGATTTGATATTGGTCCAGTTTATTTTTATGTGTTAGGAAGAAATATTCTTCCCAAACTTTAGAATAAATGACATCTTTATTCTACAGCCAGCCTTATCCCATTGAGGGAGCACAAAGACGAATTAAAGGAATATGAACTTTGGCATCATAGAGTTTGGTTTTAAAATCTGATTTTACCACCCACTAACTTTAAAATCCTAGAGTGGCGCTGTGGGTTAATGCACCAGAATGCAAAGCTGTTTGAACTGCAAGGATGGCGGTTCAAGCTCACCAGTCACTCCTCGGAAACCCTACACAGCGTTGCTATGGGTTGGAACCAACTCAATGGCACCAAACAACAACAACTATAAAGGAGCTCTGGTAGTGTAGTGATTACGAATCAGGCTGCTAACCTCAAGGTCAGCAGTTCGAAACTACCAGCGGTTCTGTGGGAGAAAGATGAGGCATTCTCTTCCCATAAAGATTTACAGCCTCTGAAACCTTGTGCAGGGTCACTATGAGTTGGAACCAGCTCCACGGTACTTAACAACAACAGCAAGTCAATTACCTATCTAAGCCTTAGTTTTGCTTAAGTACAAAACTATTAACATCTAGATCACAGATGCTGTAGGATACACACTGGATGATTAACCACAAGGTCAGTAGTTCAAACCCACCAGCCACTCCATGGGAGAAAGATGAGGCTTTCTGCTCCCGTAAAGATTTACAGACCCAGAAACCCTAAACAGGGTTGCTATGAATCCGAATAGACTCAGTAGCCCCTAAGAACACACCAACAGATCACAGATATCAGGATCATAAACATAAAGTCCATACAAGTAATAGGGAGTAAACATCCATTACCTCATCCCTACAATTAATATGAAACCATATTAATAACATCTACAGTGAGTACCCATAGTAGATACAAGTGGCTGTTCATTGTGATGAGTCTATATGTATGGATTTATATTGACATTGCTTACATATGGGTCTATTTAACACCCTTCAGTAAATCATTCATTCTCTAAGAGCACAATACATACTAATCTTAAATTTTTAAAACTTGACTAAATGCTTTGTATTGAAACGGCAGAAGCCAAAACACACTAGTTGATGACAGCTAATTAATATTGGAAATAAACATTCAAATTAAACACCATTTGAGGAAATTGAAGGTTAAAGACTATAAAGTCCATTGTAGAAGAGGAAAATTATCATGCTAACTATATTCTTCCTAATTCTTGTGGTGGTGGTTCTGTGCCACCACATCAGTTCTGACTCATAGTGACCCTACATAAGGTTTCTAAAGCTGTAAATCTTTATGGGAGCAGAAAACCTCATCTTTGTCCCAAGGAGTGACTGGTAGGTTCAAACTACTCACCTTGTGGTTAGCAGCCCAATTCGTAATCTAGGGCTCCTTAAAAAACAAAACAAAACAGCTTACTTCAAGCTAGTGAGGCAATATTTTGCAGGACATCTAATGAAACTTTTCTATAGAGGAATCATAATTATCATGTTAAAATAAGTCTCATCAATGAAACTATCTTCATCCACACATCCACATTTTAAATAAATCCCTGAGCACACACTTATTCTGATTGGGTGTTCTCAATCTCTGGTTGAGAAATGAGTGATTTGAAACTGAAACCTGTATTCAGGCAGAGTTTCTGACTAGAAAATCACAATAAAATATCCCAAACTGCTAGGTTCAAATGAGAGGCCAACTAGAACCCACTTTTTGTTTTGTGTTGCTTTTGAGAATGGTCTGAATTGCCCAAGTCCTTGGCTGTTCATGGAGTCTGTTTCCAGCTACTAATATTTACATCTTCCCAGGGGCAATCTAGCCCCATGCAGAGCAAGCAAGTGCTAAATTACCTCTGTAGAGTGGCTACAGGGACAGTGAGGAAATTCAAAAGTTAATATGAGTAATAAATGCCTAAAACGACAGCCCACCCAGTACATATGGGGGCATACAGTTTCTATCCTCACGAAGTTGTCTTTGATTATAAAAAAAAAGTCTTGGGAAGCAATAGTTCTTACTCTTGGTGTTTGTGATGGAAGATGGGGATGGTGAGAAAAGGATGTTGGGAGTATTTTACTGCTCTCTCTTTAAACTCTTATTAGAAGACTATTGAGAAGCTCTGATTCAGCAACTTCCCAAGTTACTCAGTCTTTTAAAAGGTTTAAATGTGACCCCAATTCTGCAGAACACAGATTCATAATCAGTCTTCTGTTTGGAAAGCCTTATCCTTAGAGAAACTGAGTGAATAATGGCACAATAATGGTATTTCAGTCCAACAATAAGATTTTCTCCCATATATATTAAAACAGACTCTGGGAACAATTTTATTGTTTTGATGGGACAATGAAATATGAGGTTATCGTAATAACAGGGAGCTATTTTTTCTCCCTCTGGCAGGAAAAAGTACACCAAAATATTTTCCTAAGTGGCAAAATGGACAAGAGCTTCCCTTAGTCATATGTGCAGTGTCTAGTCTTAGAAGCGTGGTTCTCACAGCAATAGTTTCTACCACATGTTGTGAAGAAGGCAGAAAATACATCTTCTGTCATTACTACTGACAGAGTATTACTACTGACAAGTTCAATAGAGCAAACCAAATCTCCTCCTTCACTTCTCCTCCCCAGTTTCTCTAATTTATCACACTTGAATTGGGCTTGTATGTAAGGGTGCTTGAGGGATGAGGAGGTAAGCAGGTAGGATAGCATATATGCTAAAAACCCAAAACTCCATAGGAATTCTTTCAAAGCTAAAAGTGATTCCACACTCATTATTTTGTTTACTTTTACAGAAATTGTCTCCTTTATCCTTTGAATATTCTAATAGAGGAGTCCCTATGTGGTGCAAATAGTTAGCTCGCTTGGCCACTAACTGTAAGGTTGTAGGTTCAAATCTATCCAGAAGTACCTCAGAAGAAAGGCCTGGTAATCTACTTAAAAAAAAAAAAAATTAGCCAGTGAAAACCTTATGGAGCACAGTTCTACTCTAACCACATTGCGTTACCATGAGTTAGCCTGGTGGCAAATGCATGGTTTATTCAAGAAGAATTTAGCAATTCAAGCTATTCCATAGCTTGAATACATATGCATACTGAATGATTCATCAATGGTCATCTCCTTGATCTCTTATTTCCATCTGTCTTCTATTTCTCTTTAGTTTCATCACTTTCTTCACTCTACATCTTTATTTTTCCCATTTTCCTAATTGGGATCAGTAAGAAAAGTAGTTCTTAAAGTGGAAAAACTGGTGGCAAAAATGAAAAAAATGTGAAGTTGCCTCCTAGTTGAATGTGGGGAAAACACATGTATAAGTTTCTGAGCTAAAAATATACTTCACACTCCTCTGCTATGGCAACTGAGAATTCTCCCATTAGAAAGTCACTCCTTTGGGTTAAATGTACTTTGTCTCTAAATAAATGTTGTCTATGAACATGGTATGCTATTTATTATTTTTTTCCCTCTATTTATGTGCCTAATTGAATCAAACGCAGAATAAGCAATTTTTGGTTGGCAATAAAGAAGCATGAAAGGTTTGGACAAGCCTTTTGTAATCAGCAAATGGAACAAATTTCTTTGGGAAAAGAGTATTATAAGCCAGAGAACACATGAGTGGGGTGCGGGGGGAACATGGAGCTCTGTGGAAGTTAGTCTTTAAGTACTTCAGTTTTTCAGGTTGTATGGATATAGCAGGAAAATGAGGTATGTGCAGGTTTTATGTAAGTTTAATTTCAGCTTGTTGTTGTTGTTAAGTGCCTTCGAGTCAATTCTGACCCATAGCGACCCTGTACAGGGTTTCCAAGGCTGTAAATCTTGACGGGAGTAGAAAGCCTCATCTTTCTCCCACAAAACGGCTGGTAGTTTCGAACTGCTGACCTTAAGGTTCACAGCCTTAGCTGTCAGAAAGCCTTACCTAATTTCTTAAAACGGGGTCATAGGTTTGTGCTCTGAGCTTTTGTAACTACTCACACTTCCCTCTGTCACAGTGCTTTCTCTTATTTTGCTACCCTTGACTGTATAATTCCATCATTAGATCACAAGTTCTTCAAGAGCTTTCATGCATTCTCTTACTCTAGGAATATCCGAATTCTGGTGAGGCCTTGTAGGATAAGCTCTGGTAGCGTAGTGGTTACGAATCGGGCTGCGGACCTTAAGGTCAGCGGTTTGAAACTACCAGCCACTCCGCAGGAGAAAGGTGAGGCTTTCTATTCCCGTAAAGGTTTACACCCTCGGAAATCCTGTACAGGGTCACTATGGGTCGGAACCAACTTGACGGAACTTAACAACAACAACATTAAATGCAATGTCAGTGGTTCAAACCCACCAACCTCTCCTTGGAAACCCTATACAAGGTCACTATGAGTCAGAAATGATTCAATGGCACTTAACAACAACCTCAGCAGTATAAAATTCTAGAGGAAAACTACTCAGATTAAAATATCCAAATGATTGGATTTTTTTTTTTCTTTCACTTTTTGTTTGGAGACCTTGAATTTTTTTTTTTTTTTTTTGCCCCCTAAAGTTTTTATTGTGAATTGAGTGATATTTACATGGGAGAATATCAGTTTTATACTCATCTTATCATATTTCATTTCATTGCAATGATTATGATCCTCTCCATGCATAATCATTCAACATTATTTGATTTCTCCTCTGTTTTTTGTTTTTTTTAAATGTACACAAAACCACTCAGGAATATATAATAATTTCAACAACCAAAGGCCACATTCTGTAATCCTGTCTACTGGCCACCAGCACACAACCTTTCTCTTTCCATGAGTCTAAAGTCCTCAGCTGCTGTATCTCTCCACGTCATCATCTCTGCCTCCATCTCTGGTGTCCTTGCTTCTCTGGATAGGGTCCCACATCCCGCTCTTGCTCTTCTCCCTTGATGGCCCTAGGGTCCTCTGTTCCTGGAATGTCAGCTTGACTACTCCTCCCTTTATGTTACAAAACTTCTACCTTTATAGTTGTGACAATCGCAATTAGTCATGATAACATTTACTGACTATTGAATCATAAGAATCTTATCCCCGTCTCCTTTCACCAGACCCATCTAGACAAGATGAAAACCATTCAGTAGGGATTCTACCTTCCCCGGGACACTCTTGAAAACTTGTAAGCCAGTCATTTCATGCCTTTATAGCCCCTCTATTGTAGGTAGCCAATGTCTAAGCTGTACATCCCTATCAATCCTGTGTACAAAGGGGATAGGATTGATCCTTGATATGATGACTCCATTCCTCTCAGTTGGTATTTTGAGCGATTACATCCATAAGTATAGGTCAAGTTAATCAAATATAGCAATTTACATTTGTTTCCTTTAAAAAAATTTTTTTTAAATCTTCCTTTAGTTGAGTTCTTATCATCCAGCCATTGAAGCTAAGTCAAATGGGCACTATCTGCAAGTTTGAGAATTCTTGTGCGTCTCCCCTCACTTCATATCAATCAGCTGGATGCTTCACTCTCAGCTCTAGCCCTCTGGGGCTATATCCTTGTCCATGAGCTCAGGAGTCCCTAGAAGACCTTGAATTTTTATGTAGCTTGATTTTAGGTGAAAGTAAAATCTATTTCTACCTCAGGGTTTAAAACTAATTGGATGATGTGTAGTCCCTTTCAGTAGAAGGCCATGGAGATATATGGGGAAATATGTTGTTGTTAAGTGCCATTGAGTTGGTTCTAACTCATAGTGACCCAACATATGGTTTACAAGGCTTTACATCATCACTTCATCTTTATTCCACACGGGGAAATGTAAATGGGAATAAAAAAGATTCTAAAATGTATTTGAGAAAAAACTAAAACTTTTGACTTTTTTTTTTTTTTCCCAGGTTACTAGGACATACTTGATATTCTACTACTGGTTCCAAGAAAATTAAATGTTTATACAGGTGTATGGTTCAAAGACTGAAAGATTTTGAGAAAGAAAGGAAAGTAATTGAATTAAAGGAATGAAAAATGGAAGTTGAAGAACCATAAATTAATGAAATTTAGAGTATTGTTAAAATGGAAAATGGTACCAGGTAAGATATAAGTTAACAACGATTTTTAGAATCAATAACACTTGCAAAAGAAAAGTTAAGAAGCAAACAACAAAATATCCTTTTACAGATAATTTTTGCTGTTGTTTTAAAGAATTTGTGAGCTTATTACCTTGTTAGAATTTTATAATCACCTCTCTCTCTGGATTGGAGAAACTGGATCCTCATTTGACATAATTAAACCCCTGCTGGCCAGGTTCTGCTAGATGATCTCATAATGTCATTATACTTAGTAACCATGAGGAAATCATCATGGTCATCACAAATTGAGTTAGTTATATTTGACTAGAGGAAAGGTCACCCATGAGTAACAGCTTGTAGACCAAAGCCCTGTAACGTGTTGCAGATCTGAACTATGGCATGGACTTGGGCCACTCACATGGTACTTTCTGGCAAATCACCACTTGCTACAAAGCAGACTTTAGTGTAAAGTGGACTTTTGGTGTGGTGCTGTAGGATCACCACTGGACTGTGAACCACAAGGTTGGCAGTTCAAACATACTAGATGCTCCTCATACACTGTATACAGGGTCTCTATGAGTCAGAACTGAGTCAACAGCACTTAACAACAATAATATAAAGTAGGTGCTAAGGCCTAGACTCCATTATTTCAATTACTTTTTTGTTGTTGTTAAGTGCGGTCGAGTTGTTTCTGACCCAGAGCGACCCTGTATAGGGGTTTTCAAGGAGAGACTAGTGAGCTTGAACCTCCAACCTTGTGGTTCAAATGACTTTTCAGTCCAGCACATTAACCCACAGCGCCCCACCAGGACTACATTTCAATCACTGACTAGCAGAGTGGCAGAAAGTCCTTACTGCGATGAGGATTTACCTCTAAGGAGTTCCATTAACTGCCCACTATGGTGCTCTAGGACTCCTAGTGTGGGGCTGTGGGTTAATGAATTGGTATACAAAGTCAGTTTGAACCTCAAGGTTGGTGGTCCAAGCTCACCCAGCCGCTCCTCGGAAACCCTATTCAGGGCTGCTATGGGTTGGAACTGACTCGATAGCACTTAACAGTAACAATAACATGATGCTCTAATGAACAACCCTGAGTTAGTTTTTGTTTTTGTCCCCTCCTCTCACAGTTCTGCTAAGTAAATTCTATAGGAGTTATAAAAATGCTTATGAGATGTCTATTATACTTCCTAAAATAAAGCCTCTATTTTAATCTAATTGGTCGAATTGTTGAAATTGCCATATTATAGGTAAAATATTATTGAATATTGGCAATTCCAAAGGAGTCCATCCAATTGTTAAATGGTTATACAAATATGGCATAACAGTATAACTGTGTGAAGAAAGCAAAAAATAGAATGTGTGCACTAAATGACTTCTGTATATATATGTCATCCTCCAAGAAAGCTCTATATAGGGTTAAAAGAGAAGGCAAATTCCTTTTAGTTGTAATTATTATTGGTGAAAGGAGCCCTGGTAGCATAGTGGTTACAGGTTGGGCTATTAGCAACAAGGTCAACAGTTCGAATCTACCAGCTGCCCCATGGGACAAAGATGAGGCTTTCTGCTCCGGTAATTTACAGAGAGTGGGAACTCACTTGACATCACACAGCTACCACCATCAGTATTTGTGAAATATCTAATCCCTTGGTGCTGTGCAGTGCTGCAGTGTGCACAACACATGGAAGAGACTAACATTACCCTTGAGGAATGTATCATCGGTTTCAAAGGTAGCTGGGAGGAGGAATCAAGTCGATAGCAGTGAATTTGGGTTTGGTTAAATATAGACCAAAAAGTAGTGTTTCTCTTTTCTATGAAAACCAAACCCCATTGCTATCAAGTAGATTCAGATTCACCAATATTGTAGGACAGAGTAGAAGTGTCCCATAGGATTTTGAAGACTGTCAATCTTTTTGGAAGCCACATTGTTCTTCTATGAATTGGCTAGCAGGTACAAACTGCTTACCTTTTGGCTAGCAGATGAGCACTTCAACTACTGCACCACCAGGCCTCTTTTACATTATCTACATGTTGTTGTTGTTAAATGCCATTGAGTCTGTTTTGACTCACAGAAACCCTGTACAGGGTTTCCAAGGAGCGGCGGCTGGTGAGTTTGAACCACTGACCTTGTTGTTCAAACTGACTTTTAGTCCAGTGCTTATCCTACAGCGCCAAACCAGGACTCTATAGCAGACAAAAATTATTGCACTGTAAAGTGCAATTAATCTTTCATAAAGTATATTGATGATAGTGCCACACATAACTAAAAATGCTACTTTTTGCCCTTATTTTTCACATCCTTACCTTACATACATTACACTATAGCTAAATTAACCTTCCTTCTAGGACCAACTACTTAATTTGTGAGGCTAATGCAGAGCCCCTTGCTTAAAAAAAAAAAAAAAAAAAAGTTAAAGATTTCAAGGTGGCTAAAACAAAGCGTTAAGGAGCTCTGGTAGGGTAGTGGTTACAAATTGGGCTGCGAACCTCAAGTTCAGCAGTTCGAAACTACCAGCTGTTCTGCAGGAGAAAGAGGAGGCTTTCTGCTCCCGTAAAGATTTACAGCCTCAGAAACCCTGTACAGGGTCACTATGAGTCAGAACCAACTCCACGGCACATAACAACAACAACAAAACAAGTGTTAAAACAAGTGCAGGGCCCTCCAGAGCACCCAGGTCACCTGCGCATAAAGCCAGCCCTTCTTTGTTTCACATACATGCCAAACTCATGGCCACCTGGGGCTTTTGTACTGGCACTTTCTCTGCTTTTTATGTTCTTCTCGTGGCTCAGACCTCAGCTCAAATGCTTCCTTCTCATAGAAGCCTTTCCCAATAACCCTCTCCCATCACTTTATGTAGTATCTATTTATTTTATTTTCTTTGGGATATTTTTCTTTGGAATTTTCTTATTAGTTTATTGGCTTGTTTATTGATAGTGTCACTCTCGTGGAATGTAAACTCCATGATAGACGGGACTTTGTCTTGTTCATTTCTGCTTGTACCCTTGTGCCTAAAACAGTTGTTGTTAAATGCTGTCAAGTTGGTTCTGACTCATAGCGATCCTATATAGGGTTTCTGAGGAGTAACGGGTGAGTTTGAAATGCCGACCTTGTGGTTAGCAGTCCAGTGCTTATCATACAGTGCCACACCAGAACTCTGCCTAAAACAGTACTAGGTATAAAGTAGATGCCCAGTTAATATGTTTTCACTGAATCATATTAAGTAAGCAAACTAGGTTATTTATAAAATAATTCTAATGTATACAATAGTTTCACTATCGTCAAGTTTATATGTATTCCAAGAATATCCTCCACACCTACAAACCCATCTACACACAAATGAATCGATGAATTAAGTAAAAACTTCATACAGTGTAATACATTAAAATTAGAACCTAATGATTAACGAATGATTTATCTTTAGAAATGATGCTACATTTTAAAGATTGATCATTTTAAAAAACGTTTGATATGAGTTTCATAACTTAAATGTTTTTATGAGTAAAAAGTAGGTATATATGAAAATGTTTCCAGAAAACATATCACAAAATTATTTACTTAAAAAGTATGGTAATGTTTTATTGCAACAGTCTACTGTCAATGTTGTTGTTGTGAAGTGCCTTCGAGTAGATTCCGACCCATAGCGACCTTGTATAGGGTTTCCAAGCAATGACTGGTTAGCTTGAACCACCAACCTTGTGATTCAAACAACTTTGCAGTCTGGCGCAGTAATCCACAGCACCATACCAGAATAACCATGTATAATTATTAAGACACAAACACATTACTAGAAAACCCAATGCAACTATAATCTTTTCACAAAGTTAGCATTCACTTTACCATAATTAAATAACAGAAAATTCAAAATAATTATGCAAGGGTACACAAATGAGGACATTTGACCCTTTGTAGGAACTGCTATCACAAAAATAACCTTGGGTGAATTAACCTGATGCTCATGTTAAACTAGAACGTCTCTTGCAGCATACTCATTTAATTACATTTTTTGGATATAAAACTCAAAGATAATGGGCCCCTAAGGCTCGATTTCACTTTACATGGCCTAACTGGTTCTGGCTAGAGAGTTCGCACAACATGAAAATTGTTTTTTGGTAGTTTCATAGTTTACAGCTACAGTTCGAAATTATCAAAACAAGTTATAAGCACTGACTATTTAAAACATTTCTACATTTCCAACAAGATATTCAATGCAAGCTAAATAGGAGAGCATTTGCAATTTAAAATATAATTCACCATAATGAAAATGTAAAGCAGTCGTTCTGTTTTATTCACCATGGCAGGTTAGGAATCCCCATGAAGCTACAGTGAAGCAAAGAGTAGATTAATAATTTAATTTGGTTCAGAAGCATGCAATGGGGCACCCCAACCTTTTATTTTGTAACCAGCTGCTGACCCTAATACGAATGAACCAATTAGACATCTCTATTTAATTGTTGGGTGACCCATCGAAAACTCACTAGGAATTTTCATTTTAAACAACTCTCAACAGTCTGAAAGAATCTAAGTTATCCCCCTGGTAGAGGTGGTTGATTTGATAGAAGCACACAAAGGAGTTCAGCAAACCGGGAAAAAACCTGCAAGATCATTTTAGACTGTGTTCTGTAAAAGAACATCTTAATATAATGAGCCTTTTTTTCAGTCTCCCTTGGCAGAGCATCATCCCTCTCAGATAACCCCACACAAAGCAAATACTATTCGTCTGAAGTTACATTTGCTCCTTGTTATCACAACTTAGGCCACTTAATTCATTATTCAACGAATTCACTTTCTTGTTTATTAGATGCAAGGTAGCTGCTTATCCCTAAAGGCCATGTATGCAAAAGACTGCTTGTAATCCTGTCACTTCAAACCTCTCTAGGCTTTTATACTGCTTCAGGAATTAGGAGGAAAGAAGCAAACAATTTAGATTTTTTCTTGATAATATTAAATCTGTGTATGATGAAAGAAATAAGAAGAAATGTTAGCCTGAAATTTGGAGGATGGCTTCAGATGCTATCATTATATGCAAAAGTTAGTATATTCACTCACTTCCCATAATATACACCTTAAATTATTCTTCTTACATTGAAGAGGAATGGATTAAAGGCATTTGTGCTTGTTATTTTTTGGTACAAGTTGCCTACAATAAGATATAATATATCTCATCAGTATATTTAAAGCTGGATTAAAAATTTATTGAAAATGGTTTTTAATTTTTTAATATGGGTATTTTGAAGATGCTTTTCAGTTGTCACTAACAAGATGGGATAAATACTTCCTGAATAATATAAAACAATATAACCATTTGAACTCTTCATACTACATACTATAATGGTCAGAGATATTTCAATTTGATTTGGTAATCTTATGCTATTAAAATCATTAAAATGTAAATGGATTACTGAATTGAATACACTTTCACTGCACTCTTAGCACAATTAATATTGTACAAAATTATCTGAATAATTATACACAGTATGTTTATATAAAACATCCAGGAAAAAGCTATGAATCAGAGGCTGATGTAAAATATTTTAATCTGTGTGCTAGACTCTTCTAAATATGGAAATCTAAGTGGTTGTTTTAGTATTGGTGCATTACATAACTGTTGACAGTTCTAAATTTCACGCTTATTTAAATGCTAAATAGCTCTATATTTAAAAAACAATTCTTGTAAATATCCATATATGTGTATACAAAGGTAAACATATACATGAATATATCATATATATTTATGCTAAATGTATTTTAAACCTGTATGCACTATTCACACAACTAAGAGGCAATTATTTTCCCCAATTAATTTACATTATGAGCTATTTGAGATTCAGCATTAGTTCATCAGCAGAAGCCACAGAGAACATATTAATGCAGCATAACATATACAGATATAACTAGGACAAAAGACTCAACACCTTCAGAAAATAGGAATCATTTACAGGGGACCTCATTTTGTGAACAGAGTCGTGGCTAGTAATATAATGTGTAGGAAATTACTTGCAACTATTCTAAGGAAGGGAATGCTTCTTAGTACTGAAGTATTGAAAACTCATATACTCAGTGATTGTGGATATTACTGCAATTATTGCCATTTTTCCAAAGCATCACTCATATTAATATAGTGATGAACAAATTGATTCACCTGAATAATTAACCTTTGTTGTCAAATTGATTCTAAGTCTTGCTACCCGACATAGGGTTTCCAAGGAGCTGCCGGTGGGTTTGAACTGTCAACCTTGTAAAAATTCGACAGCGCCACATCTTTAATACTACAGCACAACTACCTTACAGAGTTTTCTATTCAGTTTAGGACATAAACCTACCAAGGAAATCACATTCATTAAATATAATGCAAAAGGATTAATTGTTTTCTGCCCCTCTGAGGAATAACATCAATGATTAAATTATGTGGCATTTTTAAAAGCTTATATTCATCTGTCTGTGGTGATTAAACAAACAAACAACAATGACAAGAACATCAAAAATGGCCCAGCAAAACAGAGTAAAATGAAACTAACAAAAAGTGCTAATAAAATACAACTTTTTTTTATTGATTATCTTAGATATATAACCTCATTCATTATTGTACAACTCTTGGTTTTTCACATAGAGAGATTTAAAAAGTCACCCAGTGATTTTTATAGTGCAACTGTATGCTAGATAAAGATATTTAAGCTGTCAGTATAAACTGCTTCTGTTTTCATTTTGCATTTAATTTCAATGCCAGACTCAAGGCATAAATTTTTCATTACCTGCAACGCTATGAATAAAAGATTAAAAAAAAGAACTGAGAAGAAATTCTAACACACACAGTGCATGCAGCACATTGTGCGGATACAGGGTTCAGGACTAGATGTTTAATTTCCATCAGCTTTTTTTTTTCTTCCTACGTCAGGAACATTATTATTTGGGTTAATGCATCATGGAACTAATTTCTAGTATTTTAGCTTGGCAGAATTCAAGTTTACCTAGCTTGGGCCAAATAGGCCATTCATTCCACTTGAAATCTGAAGTAGATGTCCTAAGATTTACATGCTACTTTGTTAGCACTGCAGGGTTCTATTGCTCTCGTATTTCTAGAAAGGGGCTATTTCAGCATCATATATTTTTGCTTTATTCCATGAAATAACATATACATTAACCTTGCCTGAAAGTTCAGAGAACCAAGAATTACTGAAATGGGCCTACCTATCCGTTCCTCATTAAGGTTTGCTACACGTTCTCAGCAGAAAGACAGACTCAATCCCAGGAGGTAAAATTATAAGCTCAATGTTAAGGCATTTTTAATTTAGTACTTAGGACTGTTTTCTATTGTACAATGCATCTTCATTGTCACTTTATTAGCCTCCAAAGGACTCACAGACCAGACTATTTCTAACTCCTGCCAATAGACTCAGTGAGCGAGAGATGTACAAGTGCTCTTCATAGTGGCATCAGGAGGGCCTTGGTTTATTAGTCTTGTCATTCTGAAACTTCACTTTCTTAGAGCAGTCAAGAACCTGTTGTGGACTACAGGCCTGTCGGGGACAGCAAGAGCTATTCCCTTGGAGGTTAGTGGCATCTAATAATGTTTAGCTTATTGTCTTTGGCTGTAATTACTCACACTAATTTTTATGGTTATTGAAATTAAATCTAGAGAAAGCTTTAGAAAAAAAAATAAACCAAAGCATGTTCTGATACATTATTATCAATGTGAATATCCAATTAGCTCAGTTGGTTAGCAGATTGTGCTAATAAGACTTGGGTCATTGGTTCAACTCCAAGGGGACCAGTTAGCTTTACTTTGTTCTCTGATCAGAAATGGGATACTTCATCCTATCCAACTGTCTGAAATGCTACTGGTCACCAAAATAGCCAAATGAAAGAGTATGGATGGTTCAGCACTCAGTGTAAATCTAACCCTGCAACTAGGCTCTGGAGGGCATCCGTTTTGTTTTTTGTGAGCCTCTTACAAGCATTTGTAATTTTTAAATAAAAACCACTTTACATTGTTTATGACTATAAAGAAAAGACTTTTTATCTTCAAAACATTTAATGGCCTTTAATTAGCTAGACTTCATAACATTTCTATGATGTTGGCAAGTTTAATTAAGCTTACTTTACAGATAAAAAGATTCAAAACTGAGAGGTTAAGTCACTTGTCTGAGGTCACATAAAATGTCAGGGTCATTTCTCAGATTAGAATCCCTGTCTCCTGAATCTCATTCCATCGTCATACCCAGGAGACTACTCTGCCTCTATGGAAACAGCCTGAAGTCACAGTAATATGTCACTATATTATCACATTATTTTTCATTATGCTAGAAGACACAGCTTAGGGAAAAGGCCTGGTGAATCAAAAATTACAGATGTATCTTCCTTTAAGCAACATAAATGCATGGAAATTTGGATTTGCAGAATAGATAAATTAGAAGGTGTCATGTATCACTTAGTCTATGCTACCTCATATTATTATTAATCACTTTTTTTTTTTTTTTTTTGCATGACTTAACTCTTCAACTGGACTGGAAGTACAGGAATCATGTCTTATATCTCTTTAAATTCAAAGATTTTAATAAATATTTATTCATACCAATATCACTTGATTGTAGGAGAATATAAAAAAAACCCTTCATATTCTATAGGAACAACAAAATAGGGGAGAAGATACACTTCATAAAGGCGAGCAAAAGTGGATTTTTCCAATTGGTCAATTACAGTAATTCTAATATGATGTTATTACATGAAAAACTTCAAAGGGATACCTAAAACGTCCTGGATATCAAGCATGAAGAGACATAAGGTGATGCAATGAGTAAAACACTTAAACAGCAAGGCAGGATAGCTGACTTGCAGCAGCATCTTTGGAAGATAGACATTTTGATGCAATCCAGCACCACCCTGTCAGTGGGGAAATAATGTGGCAGGAAAGTTATTTGTTCAATATTGTAGACAAGAAAAACACGTGGTAGGGAGAGCAGGATAAGTATCTTTTCCATTTTATAAAATTACTATTCATAAAAATTTTTAAAGTTGAGTGCTTTTCTCATGCTGGAAGTGATCTTGTTTAGGGTAATGTCAATTTATCTGGAACTTTTCAGAACTATGGCAATCTTGTGAGCTGAAGTATACCTGTAAGGATTTTTTCACTCAGGATTTGATTCTCCTAGTGAAGGATCAAGTCAAGGACTACTGAGGTTGCTTTGTCAAGTGCAGAACTGCTATAGGAAATAAATCTTAACATCAACATGATGCAAGAAGAAAATGGCAGACATGACAGTAAATTCAATTCATGTTGTGCATGTTCCTAGAGACAGGCCATGCCAAGGCGTTCATCTCAATCCAGTCTTATCTTCTTCCTGTTCATATCTCTCTATCATGAAATTTCTGGGCATTGAGAGTCCATCAAAGAATAACTTTTGTAGTCTATGGACTAGTTTTATCACTAATTCTTCCCCCAACTTTTTTGGGAAGCTTTTTATTGTGACCTGGGTGAAGGTTTACAAAGCAAATCATCAGTTTTAAAGCCAACAAATCACAAACTTTGTTTCATCTCAATGATGGCATTTCCCTCCATTTAATAACAGTTATGTCACTTTCTCTCTGTGGTTCCTATTTCCATTCCACCCTCCTTCCCAGTCTCTCTGAACTTGGTCCCCTGGTAAATGCTGCCTTTTTGACCTTGAATAGTTGACCATTCCATGGTGAGCATACCTCGTTAGTGTTTACCCCTACATCCACTGCTTGGTTGAAAATTGGGCCATGAGACTGAATTCCATTTCAGACCTGAAGGGTAGCCTAAAACTATAGTCTGTTTCCTCTAGTCTTTCTGATCAGTAAGCCTGGTCTTTTTTTTTTTTTTTTCCCTCTCATAATTTTGAGTTTATTCCACATTGTCTTCCACTCCAACTGGGACCTTCTAATGGATCACTTTCAGAGCAGTTGGTAGTGGCAACTTGGTACCATCTGGCTCTGGTCTCAGAGTTGTGGAGACTGATGCTTAAGTATCATTAACTCTTATAGTGGTTTGGGGGGAATAATACTTTATTTTTCTTATATGTAAATCTCTGTAAAAGATCATTTGAAGATGTAAATCTATTAGTCAAGTTTATTTGTTAAAAGCTCGAAAATTTTACAATCATTTAATGCATAGTCTCCCTTTCATGATCTACAGTTCTACAGCATAATCACATACGCAATATAGTTCAATTTATACCTTCTGGTTCAAAAAATAACACTAATTAACTAGTTCTTTATTGTGTTTGGACTTTGATGAAAAGTTGCATCAGTATGTCAGGGGTTGTCTCTTCCCTCCATTTTAGTGTTTATAAATATAGCAGGCTTCCAGGGTCTATGAATCTCCTAAAATACATGCAGATGTTACAGTATGTGTATATATGTTTCATGTTTCTAGGCAGAGAGCTGTTTTTAGAACTTCAAAGGAATACCTGTTTGAAAACAGGCTAAGAGCCACCACTCTAGATCTTCTGTTTGTATTCACTTATGAGAAGTAAATATTCATCTCTCTATGATAGAGACATATCTGTGTACATACTCATAGTACAATGAAATATATACAGATATTGTTGCAGTTGTTAAGTGCCATCGTGGTGATTCCAACTCCTAGCTACCATTTCCTAAGGAGCGGCTGGTGCATTTGAACCATCGACCTTGTGGCACAAACTGACCTTGCAGTCTAGTGCATTATCCTGCAGGATAGCCATATCAAGACTCCCATACACATATATACATACACACACAATAAATATATATGTATGTATGCATATATATTTAATTGCTTTATGAATTTGTGGTATATTTGTATAAATTTTAAGAGCTATATTTTCTTTCTCACAAGAAAAAGAAAAGAGAAACTTATGACATGACACTAAAGGAATTTATGCTAATGAAGATACTTTCATACTGAGCACTGGGAGAGATGAACAAGGGCAGTTAAAGACATAGCTTTCTTGAAATATTTTAAATAAAAATAAAATCATTTCCCTCTTTGAGACACTGCATGCAGTTCTTCCTAAGAATAGTGTGCTTTACTAAAATTTTGGGCTCTTTTCTGGGTTTATTGTGTCTTCATTATGTGATGTCAAATCATTCTCTTTATTCATTCTTGCCAATCAGATACATTAAGTCAAACATGTACTATACCTTGAAAATGGTATTTTTTCTTAGAGGAAACCCTTTGAACCAAAATACTTCAAACACATATGATTAGATAAAGAGAACTGGGTCTAGTTTGATTTGCACCTCAGTTCATTGCGACTTCGTAGGCAAATTAATCTTGACAAAACTCCTTAAAGTGTAGTTTTTGCTCCCAAATGTTTTAAATTGCTTAAATAAGAAAATTTGATTTGAAATAAATCAGATGTTTCTCAATGCATTGAAAATGATTTAAAAGTCAAGCAAACAGGTTTTTAATCCATATCTTAGGACTATTCATACAGAATTGTAAGGGAAGGGCCCTGGAAATCTATAGTGTAACAACTGACCCATGTAAGTTTGGGGAAACTTCTCAGACGTGATAGTCTTAATCTCTTAAGAGTCTTGGTTTGACCCAGTTACAGTGATTCTTTTCTCCTGAATCTTCAATATATCATATTGTGGTTGATAAGTACCTTCAAGTCAATTCTGACTTACAGCAATTCTGTACAGGGGTTCTGAGGAGCGATTCGTGAGTTTGAACCACTGATCTTGCAGTCCAGTGCTTGTCCTACAGAGCCACACCAGTATAACTTCCCCAAATCAACTTCATGTGGAGATTGAAAGAATACACTTCCAATCATGAAGTGAATTGCAGGAGAGTATGCAAAAAAAAAGCACAAAGGAATGACTAAAAATTCTATTGTCAAGAAAAGTAAGGGCATGTATAAAATTTTTATCTTTCTTTATCTGTCCTTTAAATATCTATACTGATTTCAACAGACATTGATAAGCTCAGGTTCAGCACATTTCTCCAGCCATGCTATTTGGGGAAATGGTAATTTAATATGCTTATATGGACAATTGGTTCTATTTGGATCTCACAAAGCTCTTTAATTCAATAGATGAAGAGAGAAGTACTGGTAACAAAATGAAGAGGCTTATGCTTTTTCTTGGTTAACATAACTGAGAGCCAAAACACCTTCTGTTTCTAATTATTTTTCTATTACCTTAGATTCTTTTTTCCAACCTGAGAGTGTGAGGTGAAATTTTATATTTAGTTATATGGAGGCATTTACCAATATAATAATGCAATTGCATTGGGCCAATTAGAGCATAGATCTATGGCCAAACCTGTTAATGATGGACATTGGATTCTGTTTGTCTTCTAGTAACAACAATTGCTGTTGTTGTTGTTGTTGTTGTTAGGTGCCATCCAGTGGGTACTGACTCATAGCTACTGTATGCACAACAGAACAAAACACTGCCCGGTCCTGGGCCAACTTCACAATTGTTGCCAAGATTGAGCCCACTGATGCTTTCATTTTGCCAATCCATTTCTCTGGGGTCTTCCTCTTTTTCTCTGACCCTCCACCTTGTTGTTGTTGTTATGTGCCGTCGAGTCAGTCCTGACCTATAGCGACCCTATACAGGGTTTCCAAGGCTGTAAATCTTTACGGGAGCAGAAAGCCTCATCTTTCTCCCACAGAGCGACTGGTAGTTTTGAACTGCAGACGTTAAGGTTCGCAGCCCACTTCGTAACCACTACGCTACCAGAGCTCCTTGACCCTCCACCTTACCAAACATTAAAAAAAATACAAGTATAGATATGAGAAATTAAACATAAATATAGGAATAAATAGGGATCCTGGTGTGGTGCTGTAATATAAACACTGAACTGCTAACTGCAAGGTCAGAGGTTCAAACTCATCAGCTGCTCCTCAAAACCATATACAGAGTTGCTACGAGTCAGAACTGACTTGACGCACTTAACAACAACATAGGAATAAGTACAAAGATAATAACATAAAATAAATAACTTTTCCTACTGCAAAATACAAATGTTTCAGAAATTACAGTATATGATTTCAGGTCTAGATCAATGAAAAGTGATTACAACATCAAAAGTTTTAGGGAAGGGAAAATACATGAGCAGACATGTGGTCTGGCTGGTGATCACGTTGGTCACCAATAAGGGGAAGTGTGGGAAAAACAGCAATGAAGTTGTGATCTAAGTCCAACCACATTCAATAGACTCCTGTGAACCCAGATTGAGAACTGGTTGGTCAGCAGTATGGCAAGGCCTGGGGATTCCTGGGCCCAGGGACAGCAACATGGCCACAGAGGACTATAGCAGAGAGTGAAGTGTCCAGATGGTATAAAGTGAGGGAAGATGCACAAGAACACCCATACTTGCAGATAGTATCCACTTGACCTGGCTTTAATGGCTGGATGATCAGAGCTCAACTAGAAGAAGAAAGAAGAGGTAAAAAAAGAGTAACCTGCTACAATTTGATGAACTTGACCTATACTTATGTATGTAGTAGTTCAAAAGAGGAACAAATCTTTACAGCGAGGATCATTCCCACCCCATCGGTACGCAGGGTTGACAGAAATGCAACTTAGACATTGGCTACCCAAAAGGGGGTGGGTGCTACAAAGGCAAGAAGTGATTGGCTTACAAGCTTTCAAGAGGCCTAGTTCCAGAGGGTGCAGGAGAAGGTAGAATCTCTACTGAGTGGTTTCCAATCTGCCTAGAGAGGGCTGATGAAAGGAGATGGGGATAAGACTTGTGGTACAATAGTGAATAACTGCTATCAGGACTGACTGTGAGGGTTGAAAATGTAAAAAGGTAGATGTTTTGTAACAGAAGGAGGGGAATGGCTGATTTTGCAATCCAGGAGCAGAGGTCCTGGGAACCATCAAGGCAGAGAAGCTGAGTGCGGGAACCCTAACCAGAGAAGCAGTGATAACAGAGATGGAGGCAGAGATGTTGACCTGGAGAGATGGAGCCGCTGGGGATTCTAGACTGAGGGAGGGAGAGGGGCTGTGTGCTGGTGGCTGGGGGAAGGTTTGTGGGGTGTACCCTTTGGTTGTTTGATGATGCATGGAGGGGACTGTAATCATTGCAATGAAGTGATATATGATAGGATGAATGTAAAGCTAATGTTCCCCATGTAAACGATCAAATAATTCACATTAAAAATTAAAAAAAAAAAAGTTTTAGGGGAGGCAATTCCTGTTTCCTAATAGTAAGACGAAAACGTTGATAGATTTCAAAAGAGACAACATACAAACTGATAAATTTCTAGATTTTTCTATATTCTGTAAATGCTGCAGAATGTGTGCTGCTATTGTTATAACAATGGGCCACTTTATTATAACAAGAAGATTGCTCAGCCATTTCGGTGTGATCTTCCACTTCTCAACTGGTAGTTCCATGCTGGCTAGTATTGAAGTAGTTTATTCAATTACTATATTAAGATAAAATGCTGAACTGTTCATGTAAGTTCAATAGCTTCTTTTTGTAAATTGTGTGCAGTTTACTTTTCCTATTTGGTCTACTCCAGGAATAAATTTCAATTTGTTAGGTAACTAAGTGATTGTCATTTGGGGTGTATGTAAACTCTTTTTAAAGCGAACTCCTGCATATATAGAACTGATATCTGGAGTTTCTTCTAAATTTTATGTGCCAATTTATAGATAAAACGATAGTCTGAGATCAAAAGCTGTTTCAGTCTTAATAATTTAAGTAAGTTGAAACATAAAATTGTGATCTCAGACCACAATTTTATACTCATTTTATCTGTAAGAGAGAAAGTTGGTACTACACTTTCTTCCCAATCATTTTGTTATGCACTAACAAATTCAAGATTCATACTCTTAGTGATTCTAAAATGATCATCTGAATTAATTACTTGTAGGCCTTTAAGCAAATTAATAGTATGATTTTGGAATGCCCTAAGTAACAATGTGAATGTTCAAGAAATACCAGTGTTGTTTGTTTGTTTGTTTTTTTAATTCTACTGTTGAACTATCACTTAATTTTCAGAATCACTTAAATTTTTTTTTAGAACTTTCCGTACTGATACATTGTATTACTCCCAGCTATAGTATATCATTGCATTGGTGATTGAATGTTCTAGATTGCTGCATATGGCTTTTTTTTTTTTTTTAAGTATCTTCTGTATACGATAGAATCCTGTGTGGCACTGTAGGATCAGCACTGGACTGTGAACTGTAAAGTTGGTGGTTTAAACCCACTAGATGCTCCTCGCAAACCTTTTACAGGGTCAGAACTGGCTTGATGGCACTTATTGACAACAACAACATTATACAACATATTATTTTAAACAAAAGTTTTTGGTAGTTTATTTATTTAAATGATTTCCAAACCTTTGGAGTGATTAAATTAATTATAAAGGTTTATATGAGCTTAATTTTCAATAGTTTTCTGTGTAAATTAGTATTATCTTTAAGATCCATATCACAATGTATAATTATTCTAAGCAGTAGTATTAGTTTGATTTTTAAATTTATAATTATTTATTCATTTCAAGTTACTTGGTAGGCTATTAATGAGACTGTTTAGTTAAGAAGCTCTAGTGGTACAGTAAGTAGTCCATTGCTAACTGAAAGGTTGGCACTTTGAACTCACAAGCCAAATGGGAGAGAGATTTACAGTCTTGAGAACCCTATAGGGGAAGTTCTGCTCAGTCTTACAGGGCTGCTATAAGTTAGAATTGGCTCAACCACAATGGGTTTGGATCTTGGTTTGGTAGTTAGATGTCCTGATCTTACAACTTTTAATTAATTAAACTAGAAACTTAGTATAAATATTTTAAAGTTTATAAAATTATTTTTTGTGTGTTACATGCATGTCCACAGATATGCAACTCAGTTTTTTTTTTTTTCTTTCATAATATACTATAATATGGTTACAAGTGCATTGAAATTCATCTTGTTAGAGTGGTAGTAATATATCCCACCAGGACTGCTGTTCCTAGTAGCAATTTAAAATAATTATTGTGAGACTTGATGCTAGACATCAGGTTTGCAATAGAATTACAATGAGGGAAGTGTATTAGAGACAAAACATTGCTGGAAGAAAACTTCATAATGGTGCAATTTGGAACTAAGCCTCAATTTTACAGTAATAGATTCTCTTTATGATGGCACAAAGGAGAGAATGCACTTAGCAAATTTAAATCTATTATTAGTCACACTTTGTGGATTGCAGTGCAAAAAGGAGAAAAGAAATTAGCTTCTTAAGTATGTTTCTTATATAAAATAAGTTCTAGTAAGAAGTCTCATATAAAATCTCCTTGTTACAAGTTCAGAAGCACCATCAGTCTTTGTAACAGCAGGGAGTTGTCCAGGTTTAAAAGTCTTGCCAAAATAGTTCTGGAGGTCTCTGATTTCAAATGATAAGTTTCTGAAGTTAGGACATTCAACATCAGAATATTTCTTATTTACAGAAATACCATACAGAACAAGAAAGACAGTTAATTTGGTCTCTACTGCCTACTGCGATCGCTCTCCTTGAATGAAGAGGTATTTGTAGTTCACATTAGTACTATATCTGCCTAGAATGTGATTTCGGTTACAGTGAAGAGAACTCAGCAGAGTTGAGCTGGTATGATTTAGCACTCATCTATGTAAAAGGAGTTTTAACCTGCAATTTTGCAAAGGAACCCAACAACAAGAATTCGATAGGTTTATTTTAGTATAGAATCTAAACACCAAATATTCAAGCTTCCATTTTCAGGTTTAATAAAATGTGATACTTTTGCTTTAATTATGATCCTTTTCTACTATTTCTCTTAAAATAATCCATAGTAGAATATGTTATGGAGTCTGGTGTAGCACTATAGGGTAAGCACTGGACTGCTAACCACCAGGTTGGGAGTTCAAACCCACAAGTTGCTTCTCTGAAACTCTACACAGTGTTGCTATGAATTGGAGCTGACTCAATGGCACTTAACAACAACAACAACAGAATAACTGATAATAGCATGATTCAGTTTTAAAATACTATGTAAAGGTTTGTTCTGTTGTACATAGGGTCACTACGAGTCAGTGTTGACTCGATGGCACCTAACAACAACAAAACAATATTTAATAATGTCAACAGGAATGCAACAGAAATCCTTTAAGAAACATTAAAAGAACTCTATGTGAAATGTTTCACATAATCTGTGAAAAGGAACAAAAACACCCATTGAGTTGGGCAAGGTATATTTTACCTAAAAACAAATGTAGGTAGATTCCTGAGGAGGAAAACAAGGATGGACATATAATATAATGGTTACCTTTCAAATAAAGTTTTACATAGCCTAACTTGGGTAAGGAGTAGAAATGACCCAAAAATTACTCCACAAGAATTACTAGAAAAGAATTTTCTCATAAATTTTCCAAAATTATTTGACACACTAACTCTTAATATTTCTTTCCAGTGTATTTGTTTTCTCCTGTCTCCTTGTTAGGTGCCTTTGAATCGGTTACAGCAGAACAAAATACTACCAAGTCCTTCCTAACAATCATGCTGTGTTTGAGTTCATTATTGCTGCCACTGTGTCACTCCATCTCACTGAGGGCTTCCTCTTTTTTGTGGGCTTTCATTGATGAAGCATGTTGTCCTTCTCCAGGGACTGGTTCCTTCTGATACTAAATCTAGCGTATTTGAAATGAAGGTCATCATCTTCCTTTATAAGTAGCATTCTGGTTGTACTTCTTCCAACACAGATTTATTTGTTCTCTTGGCACTGCATGGTATACTCAATACTCTTCGCCAATACCACAATTCAAATATATCAATTCTTCTTTGGTCCAGCTTTTGCATGAATATGAGGCAACTAAAAACGCCAACACATCATCTATAGCAGTCTTTAATAATTCAAGTACATTTTTCTTTTGCTGACACCCCAGAGGGTTTTATAAGTGCTGCTGAGACAGTTTCTACTCATAGTGACCCTATATATGGTTTCGAAGGAGCTGCTGGTGGTTTGAACTGTTGACCTTGCAGTTATCAGTCTTGTACTTATCCTATAGCAACATATCAGGACTCCAATTAGTAGTTTATATATAAGGAGCTCTGGTAGCATAGTGGTTATGAATCAGGCTGGGAACCTTAAGGTCAGCAGTTCAAAACTACCAGCTGCTCCATGGGAGAAAGATGAGACTTTCTGCTCCCATAAAGATTTACAGCCTTGGAAACCCTGTACAGGGTCGCTATGGGTCGGAATCGACTTGGCAGCACTTAACAACAACAATATGGGCTCAGCTCTACTAACATTCAATTAATTCCTAAATATATACTATTTTTTCCTTAATTTCCAGGATATATCACACTCTCTAGGTTTTCCTTTTACTTCTTAGTTTCCAGTATGTGGCTCTACCTCAGTATTGCAACTTATTTCTTATTCCGCATATTCCTCCTGGGTGGCCTTATCTGTTCCCATTGCTTCAGTTAGTATGTATACGCTGTTGACTCAAATTTATAGCCCTTGGCTGGGCTCTAAACCCATGCAACAATCTGTCTACTGGGTATCTATCATAAGATATTTCATAGGATATTCAATGTTTCCTAAACTGAATTTGGCATCTAGTCTTTCCCATAAACCAAATATAATCCTTCTCCAAGCTTTCTGTATTTTAATAAACCATCTAGTTAGGTGTGCAAGCCCGAAACCTATGTATCAACCCTGAACCAAACCTCTTCCGTGTCTAACCAAACTCCAAGGCTACACGTTTCTACTTCTACTTAACAAACTGGTCCATTTTCATCTATTAAGAATCCCTGGTAGCACAGTGGATAAGCAGTCTAACTGCTAACCATAGGATTGATGGTTCAAACCTGCCAGATGTTCTGTGGGAGAATGATATGCCAACATACTTCTGTAAGATTACAGCCTTGGAAGCCCTTTTAGTTACTATCCTAATTCAAGTCATCAGCATTTCCCTCTGTTCCAACAATCCCCAAAAGAATATTTTTTTTGTTTTTATCAAATCCATTTTCTATATAACAACAGAAAACATACTTCTAAACAATCTTACAAACAGATATGGTTGGTAAATATATAAAAAATACGTTAAAAAATGTAAAATGACACAGAAATCCCCCAAAGAAAATAAAAAAGATATCACAAATTAGAAAAAATATTTACAGTACATGTAACAAAAAGTTCATGCTATCAAATAAATATTGTTGTTGTTGTTGTTAGGTACCATTGAGTCAGTGCTGACACATAGAGACCTTATGCACAGCAGAACAAAACACTGCCTGATCCTGAGCCAACCTCACTACTGTTGCCACACTTGAGTCCATCGATGCCACCAATCCATCTCATTGGGTCTTCCTCTTTTTCACTGACCCTCCACCATATCCAACATGATATCCTTCCTTCTCCAGCGACTATTCCCGCCTAACAATATGTCCAAAGTATGAGAGACAAAGTTTGGCCATCCTGGCCTTCAACGAGCTCTCTGGCTGCACTTCATCCAAAACGGATCTATTGGTTTTTTGGCAGCCTATGGTGCTTTCAATATTCTCCTCCAACACCATAACTCAAAGGCATCAAATTCTTCTACGGTCTTCCTTATTCACTGTACAGCTCTCATATGCATATGGTTGGTTGGTTATCTGCCATGGAGTTGGTTCTGACTCATAGCGACCCTCTACAGGGTTTCCAAGGTTGTAAATCTTTACGTGAGCAAAGCCTCATCTTTATCCTGCAGAATAGCTGGTAGTTTTGAACTGTTGACCTTGAGGTTATTGAAAATAACATGGCTTGAGTCAGACGCATCTTAGTCCTCAAGCTGACATCTTTGCTCTTCAACATTTTTTAAAAAGTCTTGTGCAGCGGATTTGCTTAACGCAATATGTCGTCTGATTTCTTGACTGTTGATCTGTAAGAGTTGATAGTTGATTCAAGAAGAATGAAGTCCTTGACAACTTCAATCTTTTCTCTGTTGATAAGAATGTTGTTTATTGGTCCAGGGTGAGGATTTTTGTTTTCTT
>NW_006408629.1:5062004-5070684 GCF_000296735.1 Chrysochloris asiatica
TATAGTTGTCTGTTATGCTGTCTAAAGAAGGTATTTGAAATGAGAAATCATTGATTTTGCACAATTCTATCATGCGTTCTCCAACTTCATTTCTAACACCAAGGCCATATTTTCCAACTACTGAGCCTTCTTTGCTCGCAACCTTTGCATTCCAATCATCAGTAATGATCAATGCATCTTGATTGCATGCTTGATCGATTTCAGATTGAAGAAGTTGGTGGAATTCTTCTATTTCATCGTCACTTACTTTAGTGGTTGTTGGTGTGCACATTTGAATAATAGTGATATTAATTGGGCTTTTCTGTAGGTGCATGGATATTATTTTATCATAGACCGTGTTGTACCTCATGACTGATCTGGATATGTTCTTTTTGACAATGAATGCAACACCACTCCTCTTCAATTTGTAATTTCCGGCACAGTAATACATGTGGTCATCAGATTAAAAATAAATATTACAAAAAAATAATTCAAAGAAATATTGGCAAATGGAAAGGCAGCTGCTATATGTAGATATGGAGTCATGGTGTGGTGCTGTGGGTAAATGCGCTGGACTGCAAACTTGTCTGAACCGCAAGGTAGGCAGTTCAATCTCACCAGCTGCTCCTTGGAAACCCTATACAGGATCACTAAGGGTCAGAACCGACTCGACAGTACCAAACAACAATGACAACAACAACAACATATATAAACATAGATTATAAGAATATGAAAAGATACTTAGCTTAATTGTAAAAGAAATTAAAATTAAAATGAGATACGATTTTTCACCTATCAGATTGAGAAATATTTAAATGTTTGTGGTTACACAGGAAATACCCCTTGATGAGTACTAAACTGATATAACCTCTTTGGAGGGACATTCAGAATATTCATTGATATTGTAGTTGCAGCTAGTCCTGCATCACCCTCACAATTGTTCCTATGTTGAAACCCATTGTTGTAACCACAGAATCAATTCATGACCTTGAAAATTTTCCTCTGCTTTGCTAACCATCCACTTTATCAAATATGTGTCCTTCTCCAGAGACTGGACCCTTCTGATAACATGTCCGAAGTTGTTGTTGTTGTTAAGGTTCTGACCCAGTGATCTGTATAGGGTCTCCAAGGAGTGGCTGGTGATCTTGAACTGCTGACCTTGTGGTTCAAACTGACTTTGAATTCCAGCACATTAACCCACAGTGCCACACCATCCTCACTTTAACTCAACATCTTCACTTCTTAGTAGTATTCTGGCTCTACTTCATCTAAGACAGATTTGTTCATTCTTCTAGCAATACAAGTATTCAATAACTTAAGTATTCATCAGTTGAGTTTTGGTTAAATAATCTATGGAAATTCATATTCTGGAATATTAGTTAGTGGCTAGAGAGAATAATTTGGAAGACAACTATCTGGCCAATTGATTGGAAGAGATCTGTATTTGTGCCCATTCCAAAGAGAGATGACTGAATGGAATGCAGAAACCATTGGGCAATATCTTTTATATCCCATGTGAGTAAGATTTTACTAAAGGCAATACAGAAATGGCTGTAAGCATACATTGACAGACAACTTCCAGAGGTTCGAGCTGGATTCAGAAGAAGTTGTGGAATGAGGGACATCATTGCTAACATCAGATGAATCTTGACTGAAAGCAGAGAATACCAGAAAGATGTTTACCTGTGCTTTATTGACTATACAAAGGATTTCGATTGTGTGGATCATGACAAGCTGTGGAAAACATTATGAAGTATGAATATTCCTGAACACATAATTGTGCTCATGAGGAGCCTGTACATAGACCAAGAGGCAGTTGTTCAAACAAAACATGGGAACACTGAATGGTTTAAAAATAGGAAAGATGTGCAACAGGGTTGTATTCTTTCACCATACTTATTCAACCTGTATGCTGAGCAATCTTTTCACAGTTGATGAAATGGAGAAAAGATTGAAGTTGTCAAGGACTTCATTCTTCTTGGATGAACCATCTACACTCACAGAAGCAGCAGTCAAGAATCAAACAACATATGGCTTTAGGCAAATCTGCTGCACAAGACCTTTCTAAAGTGTTGAAGAGCAAAGATGTCAGCTTGAGGACTAAGGTGCACCTGACCCAAGCCATGGTATTTTCAATAACCTCATAGGTATGCAAAAGCTGGACAGTGAATAAGGAAGGCCGTAGAAGAATTGAAGCAATTGAGTTATTGTGTTAGAAGAAGTGCAGCCAAGGTGCTCCTTGGAGGCCAGGATGGCCAAACTTCGTCTCTCATACTTCAGACCCCATATAGGGTCCAGTTGCAGGAGAAAGATATGATGTTTGGTAAGGTGGGGGGTCAGAGAAAAAGAGGAAGACCCCCAGCAAGCTGGATTGCTAAAGTGGCAACATCAATGGGCTCAAGCATGGCAAAAATTGTGAGGTTAGCCCAGGACCGGGCAGTGTTTATTCTGTTGTGCATACAGTTTCTATGAGTTGGTACTGACTCAATGGCACCTAACAACAACAACAAAGAGAATAAGATGAGGAATCCTCACCCATTGCTGGTGGGATTATAATTTGATACAACAATCATTGTGTAAAAAGATTTGGCATTGTCTCAGAAAGCTAAATATAGACCTATACTGTTGTTATTAAGTGCTGTCAAGTGGATATCAACTCACAACGACCCTGTATAGGGTTTTCAAGGAACAGCTGATAGGTGTGAACTGCCAACCTTGAGGATAGCAGTCCATTGTTTATCCTACAGTGCTACACCAGGACTTCATATGACCAGCAATTCTACTTTTAGGTTTATATCTAAAAGAATTTAAAGCGGCAACATGAGCAGACATAATGTTCACTGAACACCATTCATAATAGTCAAAATGTGGGGAAAAGCCATAATGTACACCAACTGATGAACAGAGAATAAAATGTAGTGTATATGTATATATATATACATACACAGTGAAATATTACTAAGCAGTAAAGAAGAATGAAATCAAAATGCATGCCACAACATCAATGAACCTATGGGACATTATGCTGAGTGAAATAAGTCAGTCAAAAAAGGACAAATATTGTACATGGTATTACTTATATTTATCCTTTTTTGACTGACTTATTTCACTTAACATAATTGTACATAATATTACTTATACAAGGAGCTCTGGTAGCATAGTGGTTACGAGTCAGGCTGCTAACCTCAAGGTCAGCAGTTCAAAAGTACCAGATGTTTCCCAGTGAAAGATGAGGCTTTCTGATCCTGTAAAGATTTACAGCCTCGGAAACCCTACATGGGGTCACTATGAGTTGGAACTGAGTCCATGGCACCTAACAACCACCATTACTTATATAAAATAAGCAAATAGATAGAAATCAAAAGAATTGGTGGTACCAGGGATAGGAGGAAGGGGCAAAGGGGAGGGTGAGCTTTTGCTTAGATTGCCCTGAAGCTATGTTAATTGTGGGAATAATTTGGAAAAAGAAATCAAACATGATTACACAACTTGAAGAATGTAATCAATGTCACTGAAGTGTACATACAGAAACTAATTAACTATTTTATGTGTGTTTTTGTACATTTCACTATGATTTGTTGTTATTAGGTGCCATCAAGTTAATTCTGATTCATAGTGGTGCTATGCATAACAGAATGAAACACTGCCTGATACTGTGCCATCCTCATAATTGTTACATTTGAGCCCATTGTTTCTGCCATTATGTCAGTCCATTTTGTTGGGGATCTTCCTCTTTTCTGATGACCCTCCATGTTTCCAAGCATGATGTCCTTTTCCAGGGTTGAAGAGCAAAGATGTCAACTTGAGGACTAAGGTGTGCCTGACTCAAAGCCATGGTATTTTCAATAACCTCATATGCATGTGAAAGCAGGAGAGTGAATAAGGAAGACTCTAGAAAAATTGATGCTTTTGAGTTATGGTGTTGGAGGAGAATATTGAAAGTGCCATGGACTGCCAAAAGAATCAATAGATCTGTTTTGGAAGAAGTGCAGCCAGAGTGTTCCTTGGAGGCCAAGATGGCCACACTGTGTCTCTCATACTTCAGACATATTGTCAGGAGGGACCAGTCACTGGAGAAGGATATCATCTTTGGTAAGGTGGAGGGTCAGAGAAAAAGAGGAAGACCCCCAATGACATGGATTGGCCAAGTGGCAGCATTGATGGACTCAAGTGTGGCAACAGTAGTGAGGTTGGCCCAGGATCGGTCAGTGTTTCGTTTTGCTGTGCATAAGGTTGCTATGGATCGGTACTGACTTGATGTTACCTAACAACAACAACATTCAGTGTTGAATGTTTAAAACACTGAATGTTTTAAAATTGGGAAAGGTGTGCGACCAGGTTGTGTTCTTTCACCATACTTATTCAACCTGTATGCTGAGCAAATAATACGAGAAGCTGAGTTCTATGAAGAAAAATGTGGCATCAGGATTGGAGGAAGACTCATTAACAACCTACGATATGCATATGATACAACCTTGCTTGCTGAAAGTGAAGAGGACTTGAAACATTTACTGATGAAGATCAAAGAGCACAGCCTTCGGTATGGGTTGCATCTCAATGTCAGGAAAACAAAAATCCTCACCAGTGGACCAATAAACAACATTCTTATCAACGGAGAAAAGATCGAAGTTGTCAAACACTTCATTCTTGTTGGATCAACTATCAACACTCATGGAAGCAGCAGTCAAGAGATCAGAGGACGTATTGCATTGGGAAAATCTGCTGTACAGGAAATTTTTAAAGTGTTGAAGAGCAGAGATGTCAGCTTGAG
Source organism: Chrysochloris asiatica (assembly GCF_000296735.1). Classification (NCBI taxonomy): domain Eukaryota; kingdom Metazoa; phylum Chordata; class Mammalia; order Afrosoricida; family Chrysochloridae; genus Chrysochloris; species Chrysochloris asiatica. Next base: position 5,066,755 of record NW_006408629.1, read on the forward strand.
GACTAAGGTGCACCTGACCCAAGCCATGGTATTTTCAATAACCTCATAGGGATGCAAAAGCAGGACAGTGAATAAGGAAGACCGTAGAAGAATTGATGCCTTTGAGTTATGGTGTTGGAGGAGAATACTGAAAGTGCCATGGACTGCCAAAAGAACCAATAGATCTGCTTTGGAAGAAATACAGCCAGAGTGCTCCTTGGAGACCAAGATGGCCAAACTCCATCTCTCATACTTCAGACATATTGTCAGGAAGGAACAGTCACTGGAGAAGGATATCATCCTGGGTAAGATGGAGGGTCAGAGAAAAAGAGGAAGACCCCCAACGAGATGGATCAGCCAGGTGGCATCATTGATGGAGTCAAGTGTGCAGCGGTAGTGAGGTTGGCCCAGGATAGGACATTGTTTTGTTCTGCTGTGCATGGGGTTGCTATGAGTCGGTTCCGACTTGATGGTACCTGACAACAACAACAACAACAACAGTCCATTCTGACCTCATGTCCAAAGTACAAGAGACATGTCTCATTATCCTTATTTCTAGGTGTACATCTTCCAAGACAGATTTGTTTGTTCTGGCAGCACATGGTACTTCCAATATTCTTCTCTAACACCATAGTTCTTCTACATTCTTCCTTCCTCACTGTTCAGCACTCACAGATTATCAGGCTACTAAAAATACTATGACTTGATTAGGAGTACTGTGGTACAGTGTTGCCTCTAGTGATAGTCTGTAACTTCCAGTAAATAGCGTTTCTGCCCTGCTGGGTCTGGGTAAGAGAAGGTGGTAGAACATACTGATAGGATGACATGATTCAGCTGTGGATGTGAGCAGAGTTCATTGTAGTTGTAAAAGCTTGAAACTCTGGCGTGGGTTTAAAAAGAGCAAGAGGGGAGATCTCACTACTATCAAAGAAGAGGATCCAGGAGTGGAATGCGTCCTTTGGATACTGAGATCCTTGTGAATTAAATGTCCTCAACCCAGGGACAGAAAGCTGTCACAATGGAGGAGTGGCAGAGGAATAGCAGCAGTAGAACCAAGAACCAGAGCACAAGACAGAGCAGTGGAATTCCCAGCCCACAGAGCAAGTAAAGATGAGTGACTTTGGGCAGGAAGCTTGCTTGTAGAGTGGGGTACCTCCAGGCACTAAAGTGGGGGAGCTAGGTGTGCTGCCCTACAGAGCTAGACCCAAGTGTCTTCAACTGAGGCTTATGGCGGAATGGTGTGTCCTATGGAAGACTGGAACTGCACCCTGAGCATTTCTGACTCTGAATTGTAACCTGTTAACGTCCCTAATAAACCCTGTAACTGTGAGTACAGTGTCTGAGTTTTGAGTCATCATGGTCATGGATTACCAAATTCAGTTGAGTGGAAGGGATTAAGGAAGGAATGGTGGGTTCCACATATTATGGCACACACCTAAGTCCTCAAAGCGACATCTTTGTTCTTTAACACTTTAAAGAAATCTTCGCAACAGATTAGCCTAATGCAATACATCATTTGATTTCTTGACTGCTGCTTCCATGATTGTTAATTGTGGATCCAAGCAAAAGTGAAGTCTTTGATAACTTCAATCTTTTCTTCATTTATCATGATATTATTTAATGGTCCAGTTGTGATGAATTTTGTTTTCTTTACATTGAGATGAACTTCATATGGAAGGCTGTAAGCTTTGATCTTAATGAGCAAGTATTTTAAATGCTCTTCACTTCAAGCAAACAGGGTTTTCTCATCTGTATATTGCTGATTGCTAATGGCAGTGAGTGTACTCTTGAAGCCATGCTCATCTTCATATAATCCAGCTTCTTGGATTATTTGCTTAGTTTACAGAATGAATAAGTATGGTGAACCACCACCCCCCACACACACACACACACACTAACAACAACCCTGGGGCACAACTTTCCTTATTAATACTATCGTCATCTTGTTCTCAGTGGAACAAACTTAAAGCAGCGATTCGTCTATTGCTTTTTCCATAATCATTTAACAAATTTTATCAATTATTCCTTTAAATGGTCCCCAAATTGTTTGTTATCTTTTTATGCCTACTGCTCCTTTAGGCTTTAGAATCCTCTGCAAATCTGGATTGCACATGTTCAGCTTTCTTCTTTTCAGGCCAGCAGTTAACTTCACCTACAGAGCATCCTCTCATTAACAGTAAACACCATAATAATAAGCTCAATTAGTAAAGTAAGTGTATACGGACTACTGCTACTTGAATCCAAAGAACATTTGCAGTCTTATATCTAACCATACTTCCTACATCCTCACTATAATGAATGACTCTTTATTTCCAAATACCAACAAATTTTTCCAACTGCCAATGCAATTTGCTCAGCATAGCATATGCCTTTTTTTTTTTCTAGTTGCCAACTCCAATTACTCCTTTCCTGCTATCTTTTCTCTCTAGTCCTCCAAGCATATTTGCTTATCTGCATTCTGATAATATCTTAAACATATATATAACAATGTCTTATGATCAGATTTTAGGAGAATCACTATGATGTGATCAAGGCACAAAGTTCATTCTATGACTAAACCATGAGTCCCTTGTCAGCTCCTCACCTCCAGTGTCTACCACAGTGTTTACTAGAGAGTAAGCACTGAATGCTGTGTTTGAAATTAATGAATATATTGCTTACTGTGGTTCTGTTTTCTCACATCCAATATAACTGTCATATGGGCAATCAGGAGACTCATTGTCAAATTGTCTGGTTTTGCCCCAATATCACTCCTTTATCTTTCAAGACTCAGGAACATGGATTTGTGCCCAATTTAGTCATACATACCCTGTTTCTAAACTTTAGTTTACATGATTCCCTCCATAATTTGGAAAGGGCTGTCTTTCTTAACCTGTATAAACTTTTTGTTCCAGACTAAATACACATTGCCCCTATAAACAGAAACCCTTTATAACCCACTGCATTTCTTGCTGATTGAGTCCTAAGTTTGCATTCCCTTAAATATGTTTTTGATGTTAGGTGACTTTGCATTTGTACCACCTCAAAACTATCCTATGCACAACAGAACAAAACACTGATCTGTCCTGCACTAACTTCACAATCCTTGCTAAGCTTGAGCACATTGCTGCTGCCACTGGGCCAATACATCACATAGGAGACTTTCTCTTTTCCCCTGACCCTCCACTTTACCAAGCGTGATGTCCTTATCCAGGGATTGGTCCCTCCTGATAATATGTCTGAAGTATGAGTAATGATATCTGGCCATCCTTGCCTCAAAGGAGCATTCCAGTTATACTTCATCCAATGCAGATTTGTTTGTTCCTCTGGCAGTCAATGGTACTTTCAATATTCTTCTCCAACACCATAACTCAAATTAATCAATTCTTCTATGGTCTTCCTTATTCATTGTTCAATTTTCATATGCATATGAGGCTATTGAAAATATGATGTTTTGGTTAGGCGCACCTTTGTCCACAAACTGACATCTTTGTTCTTGAACACTTTAAAGAGGTCTTGTGGTTCAGATTTGCCTACTGCAATATGACGTGTGATATCTTGATTGCTGCTTCCATGAGTGTTGATAGGTGATCCAAGCAAAATGAAGTCTTTGACAACTTCAAACTTTCTCCACTTATCTTAATGTTATTTATTAGTCCAGCAGTGAGAATTTTTGTTTTATTTATATTGCAGTAACCAAGATTGTGGTCTTTGATCTTCATCAATAAGTATTTTATTTTAAGTCCTCTTCAGTTTCAGCAAGCAAGGTTGCATTATCTGCATATCGCAGTTTGCTGATGAGTCTTCCTACAATCCTGATGCCATGTTCTTCTTTGTATAATCCAGCTTCTCAGATTATTTTCCTTCCATCTTCTCTTGATGCTTTATGCATCATTCAATAATTTGCCCAGAGAATCTTTCAATAACGAAAGTCGAGGCTTGAATTTTTTTCTTCAGTTCTCCCAGCTTGAG